>NC_034602.1:52393147-52421767 GCF_900095145.1 Mus pahari
AGAAGTGGGAAGATTCTTGTGGATCTGTATGCTTAACATAGTTATCATTTGGCTATTTAAAGCTAGCAATTCTCTTAAAATGTGTTTTGTTGGAAAATTAGTTGTTTATATAAATTTGTCAAATTACTTCAGTTAAAAAAATAAAAAATCCACCAGGGAGTCATGTTCTTAAGAACAAGAATGGCAGGATATCAGAAAATAGATACTAAAAAATAATTGAATAATGACTTTAAAATTAAAAAAAAAAAGATTATTTGTAGGGGAGCAGGGTTTGGGGAGGGTACATGGGACTTTTGGGATAGCATTTGATATAAATTTGTCATATAATATCTTCAAAAAAGGGAAATTTGAGTATTATACATAGAACATTTTAATGTGCAAATTTATCCCCATGTTTACAGGTAGCACTTAAGGGGTTTCTTTATGGTTTTATTTAAGTTAATTTTACATTTTACAATTAATAGATAGAACTTTCTTATATGAGAAAATTGGTCAATATTTGTAACTGTTTCTTTGAACTTTACACCGAAATTTATAGTAGCACTATTAACGCAACCAAGTTCTAAAATAGTGAATAGATTTACAAAAAACAAAAAACAAAAAACAAACAAAAAAAAAAAAGCCAAATAAAATAGCACATTTGGAAGAATAGTGAGTTATTATATTTTCTTTTCCACCTTACTTTATGACTTGGCCATGTCAAATACTTAAGAGTGGGTGTCAAATAAACATCCTTCTCACTGTTACTCAAAATTTATAATTATTTTTTAAAATATTAAGGTACATTTTTTTACAGGAAGCAAGTTAAATAAGGTGAGGCTAAACAAGTTGTTTCTATGGATATAAAATACCATACTATTACCTGTATATTTAAGCCTCTCCCAGGTTTCAAAGTACATTAAAATGTGTTTGGTTTGGTTCGTTTTTTTGTGGGCTTTTCTTTTTTGGCATTGAGTCATATAATTAACTATTGATAGAATTAAGAAAGGACAAAGTCTTCTCTGCCTTAGACATAGATGAAGACATACATTTGTATTAATAAACACATTATAAGATAAAATTTTCTTTGACAGAAGAAACAATATTTGAAGGCTCATAGTCAGGAAGTAAACCCACCATATACCAATATTATTGTTTTGTAAAATTTTTCTTAAGTTAAATATTTTAGAAATGTTAAATGTTAGTTTTATTGTTCTCTACATTAGATATGGCCCATGCTTTGGTACTTAACATTTGTGATTTTGAAGACAGATGAAGAATGAAGGAATAAACAGTTAAGATTCATCCTTTGAACATCAAGAAGAAAATAAATTGGATCTAACAACATAAAGGTTGAAAAATGTTTTGATGGATCATTTTATAAGCATATATCCATCAAAAATGTTTATGATGGATCCTGGTTTTTCGGGTACTATATATTTAACTTCTCATAATGTGAAAGTAGTAGTAATGAGCTGTCTCCTTGGAGATTTAAGTGGTAAAATTCATTAACTCTAAAGTCATCTGAAATGTTTGTCCATTAAAACAGTATCTTGTTTGTCATTTAAAGAGTACTTATGTACTTATGTTGCACTTCAAATCTTGTAGATTATAAATGTTTTCTTTCTTTTTTCTTCTGAGTGCTATATTTCTCCATCTATTTTGTAATTTTATTGGTCAAACAAATTGTGTTTATGTATTTCTGTAGAACAAGGTTAGTTTTTAAATTATTTTATGGCTTTTCCTTTGGCTTTCAAATATTTGAAATCACTTCATTAGAATATGCTTTTAAAAGTTGTATAGGAACTTCTATCCAGCATCACGGCTGCTCTGGCAAGAGATCACATTCCAGAGATATTATCTGACTGGAAAGCAGACAGCCCACACACATTGAATCTCTGGCTAGAATACAGACAAGCCTTTAGTACACAACTTTAGTCCCAAAGACTGTCATCTTATTGAGGGGCAGACAAAGTATCTATTCAGATAAAAATTTGACAGAATGAGTCAGAGATAGGTTACACCTAACTCTCAGGAGAACAGCCAGGAAAGAGGATATTTAAGAGCCTGAGGGAAAGAATGTCAAGCAGTCAGTTGAGATGCAGTTCAGTTGAGTGTCATTGAGTTCAGGTGAGTTTGTTCCTACATTCTGTTCAGTTTGTGCAGTTCATCATGCAGTGCCGATCTGCAGAGACAGTTGAAGCCAGAAAATAAAAAGAAGGCAGGAGATTAGAACAACTTGACAGAGTTAGTTTGAGGTCAAGCAGAGCAATTCAGTGACAAGCCAGATTGAATCAGTCAGAATGAGCCTGAATATCTGAGTTCAACCAATCATCCAGAGTTCAGAAAATACTAGAAAATTCAGCAGTAAGCCTCTGAAATGACAATTACATTTGGGAAGCAAAACTTAGATTTATGTAAGTCATAACAGTAAAACAATTATAACTACAGTACAAAACCAACCACACGATACCAAGGAACTTCAAACCCCTAATTTGTATAAATTTAAAGATTTCCCCTTAGTTATTTAATATGTGACAAAGATCTAAGGGAGATCAACTGTTTTTTTTTTTTTCATACAAGATTGTATAGTACAGTTACAAACACAGACAAATATGTCAGTGTAAAACATGCATTGTGCAAAAAAATCATACAAATGAAATAAGCAATATGAAAGGAATGAAATCTACAATCATTAGTAACACTCTATTATTCCATAGAAGATGGTTATGTGCAACTCATCATAAAAAACATGAATGTCATCCTATCAACATGATTGTCTAGAATCCATGATTTCCAAAGCATACTGATTCAAGCCTAGCTATATGAACCTATTAAAAGATCAATAAAGTTATAGATTTTATTGATTTTAACACTGCTTATTCATTTGTTAAAAAATAAGATATACTTCTTTTTTACACAGTGTTTATAAAGCACATAAACCATATTGACATCAAAATGAAGATAATAATTTACATGACATATCAATAACATGAATTTATATTGATTTATTGGTATTTCCCTTATATTAAATTCCTTAGCCAATACTTAATTTTCCAGAGTTTTAGAGTTTGACAATTTTATTTTAAATACATTTGTGTGTGTGTGTGTGTGTGTGTGTGTGTGTGTGTGTGTGTGTGTGTGCCATAGCATGGGTATGGTGGTCAGAGAACAACTTTGAGAATTAGTTCTTCACTTTCATCATAGATTCTGGCAACAAAATCAGATCATCTGGCTTCGCACAAAGGCCTATTCACCCTGAGTCCTGTTAGCAAATCACAGTTTTACTTTTATAGAAGTCATTGTAGAAAATCCCTACATTTGCTTCCATACCTTCCTAAGGGCCTTTTAAACTGACAGATTGCTTCTGTCATGATGCTTTGTATTTCTATTCCAATTCTGTTTTATTCATAGCTTTAACCCTCTCCATACCTTTGAGGTTTTAGTATCTTTTGTATTGTTTCAAAATGTGTTTGCAACCATATCATTAAAAGTATTTATGATTGCAAACAAATCTCTGTTGTCCATATCTGGTTGAGCATTGGTATTATGTCAGAATCCTGTCTGAAAAATCTTTAGTAGCTTGACAGATGCAGCAAGAAGCCATTCATTAAGAAGGTTTGTGGCCACCAAACCCAGACACTACTGCATACACCAGCAAGATTTTGCTGAAAGGACCCTGATATAGCTGTCTCTTGTGAGGCTATGCCAGTGCCTGGCAAACACAGAAGTGGATGCTCACAGTCAGCTATTGGATGGAACACAGGGCTCCCAATGGAGGAGCTAGAGAAAGTACCCAAGGAGCCAAAGGGGTCTGCAACTCTATAGGTGTAACAACAATATGAACTAACCAGCACCCCCAGAGCTCGTATCTCTAGCTGCATATGTAGCAGAAGATGGCCCATTCAGCCATCATTGGGAAGAGAGGCCCCTTGGTCTTGTAAACCTTATATGCCCCAGTACAGGGGAGCACCAGGGCCAAGAAGGGGGAGTGGGTGGGTAGGGGAGCAGGAGGGGGGAGGGTATAGGGGACTTTGGGGATAGCATTTAAAATGTAAATTAAGTAAATCCCTAATAAAAATTGGAAAAAAAAAGGTTTGTGAACAAGTGACCACAAGCACCATCTTTCCTGGGGAAGTGACAGAGTAGAAGCTGGACCGATAGGGAATGTAGGTTACTCTGTCTCTGGTCACAGTCTCCAAAGTGAAGTGGATAGGATAGCCTTAGACTGTTTTCTAAACCTACTTAGGGTTCTTAAATGCTGCAGTCTTTTTTCTAACTCATTGACAAGAGGTTGGGGAGAAAGAAAGTTAATAGGACCGGGGGTTTAGGTCTCTTTAGTAGTTCTTTGGCATGATTCTACATTTCATTGTCAGGATACCAGCAGTCAGTTCAATAGCAAACACCAAACAGGAATTAGTAGCAGAGGAGATAACAGCAGAAATCACAAGGCTTGTCAGATTCAACAGGAATCAACAGAAGCAGCCAGAAGCAGCCAGAATACTGTGTGAAGTTCTTTTGTACCTTTCTCTCTTCAATGTGAAGACCAACAAAGACCCATGAAGATCAATGACAACCAATGAAGAAGCAAGACTAGTGAAGAATGAAATGGTGTTGCAATGCAAGGACCTTCTTATTCTTTGTAGGGTTCCATTTATACTCTTTCCAAACATCTCATGTCCTTTTCAGCATCGGCTACAGCAAATATCACATGCCCTCTCAAAAGACAGCTTCCAGAAAAACATCACATGACACAACTGAGTTCTAAAGAAACAAGAAATTTCCATTTCAGAATAGTTAGAAAGCCCCATTCTCCCATGTTAAATGTGTTTATTCATTTTTATTTGGTTTATTATACATTTGAATAATGAAAAATCTGAAATTAAATCAGTTTCCTATTGACAATTCATTGGGATAGACCCTGAAAATGAATTTAAATAAATCTTTCATTAGTCTCTTTATCATCTGCGTATCAGTATGTCTATTTATCTATCCATTTACTTATGCACATATCTATCAATTTTCTTATTATATTTAATTTTATTATTTTTTATTGACAATAAAATCTGATTATATTTTCCTTCCCTCTAATACCAGTTGCTCCTACTCCCCTTCCTTCCCCTCTCAATTCACTCCACTTCTATCTCTCACCAAGAAAGAATAGGCTTCTAGGAGATAATAACAAAACATGATAAAAGAAAATATAGTAAGATGACGAAAAGTTATCATATAGAAGTTGGTTCTTGGTAACACAAGCAGTGTCAGGTACAGATTACATCTCATGGAAGTAAGAATATTTGTTTGCTGCTCCTACAAGTTCTATGCTACCATTGCTGTGACGTAGCTTGCAGGCAGGACAGATTATAGATATTTTATGGCTAAGTTTGCATTTATGTTTCTCTTTTGGTAGAGTCAAATATTTCTTCTCTCACCAAAGAGACTAGATTACAGGTCTGAAGGTTCCATGTAGGTACCAGTTTTACTTCTCCATGTCCAATGGGTTGTGTGGGTATTGTCTTCAGCAATTTGTTTCCACTGTCAGTTTGTAAATAGAAATCTTTTCCTTACCAATGACCCGGGTTGTTTACATATTTTTATGGGGCCCTCTTGGCCATCAACTCAGTTGTAGACATCCCAATACTATTACTGAAAATCTTGTTTGATAATAAAAGATAGCCAGTTGAAACTGTATTCCCCGTTATTTGGAGATCTCCCTAAGAATGACTTCATATATTTTAGGAAGTTTCCACTGGACTATGTTTCCATATCATCCATTAAACACTCAAATCCAAATGTATTGTCCCACATTCTTTCTGTTCTTGTATCTCCTTTCCTCCTCCCCACATGATCCTCCCATTTGCATCCCCACCCACCCTGATTCTATCCATAAAATCTATGCTATTTCCCCCTTAGGAATATCCATGTGTCCACTCTAGAGCCCACCTATACCTATCCTCCATGGATCTAAAGACTTTAGATTCATTTTCATTTCCTTAATAGCCTAAGTCCACATATCTGTGAACGCATAAAGTATTTATCTTTATACGACTAGGTTACCTCATTGAAGATAATACTTTCTTGTTTCATCTACATGTCTGCATGTGTCATGATGTCATATTTAACAGCTAAGTAAACTTCATTGTATAAATGAATAACATTTACTTTTTCTGTCTTTTATTAAGGGACATCTCATCTTCAATGGAACAGATTCAATTTATACTTTGTGTAAGAGAGTGTCTTTTGAGATTAAGTTTAAAGTAATCAGAACCTAGCTCAACTAATCTGTACTTACCATTCCTTGGAATTCTATATTTCTAGAAATGTTTGTAAAAATTCTCGACAGGTCATTTCTTTCAAGAATTCTCAATCACCAGTGGTAATCAGAATGCTGTCCTTGCTATTGGATATAGAGGTCAAGTTGTTAAGGTGATTGGGTTGACTTCCAAAGTTGGTAGCCATGGTAAAAATAATAATGTAGCTGAGTTTGATATAAAGTGTGGCAATTTTTTTGCTACCTTTTTATAAATAAATAAAACTATTTCTCCAAATAGAACAGATAGACCCTTTGACAACAATTGGGTATGCTCCTTTTCTTTTTCCATTTATAAGGCAGACAGAATTGAAGACCTAAATGTATGAGGCATATCATAGATACAAATAAGAGTGAGGTCTCAGAATCTTACTAGCCAAAAGTCAGGAATTTCAGAAAGAACAGGTTGTATGCCTGGTGAGGTACATGGAAACCATTCAAGGTGAGATGACCCTGAGAATTTTTTGGTTTTATTTTCCTAACTTTAGTCTCTGGTATTCTAATATTTTACTGAGGGTGAAAGCAGAATTTAGCTCTAGTACTAACAGAGAACTACTGCATTTGTCAAGCGTGTTAGGAGCACAGTGTGCGTGAGTATGTGTGTGTGTGTGTGTGTGTGTGTGTGTGTGTGTGTGTGTGTGTGTATGTGTAATTACATTGTCTGCAGTGATTAAAACTTCTCATTTGAAAGTGATGGCAGGGTTGCTACATGATACTGACAGAGCAACATAGCATGAACTTCTGGCAATTCACACATTTCATGATCTTGTTATTATTTTTGTTTCTTGGATTTTTTTTGAAGAAAGAATTATTTTCACTTGTGGTTAGAGATTACTTTCCTTCACGGTGGGGAATCAATATAGCAAATGCATATAGGAGCTGCTCACATCTATAATTAGAAGCATAGAAATGAATACATGTTAGTACTCAGAACACTTTCTCCATGTTTACAGGGCATGGTGCCCAGCACAAGAAGTTTTCTAACACACAGTTAAGATGTGCATCCACAGATTAAATAATTTAATCAAGATGATCACCCGAAGCATCTCCAGTACCACAATTCTAAATTCCATCAACTGGAAAATGACATTAACTGTCCCAGGCTGGTAGAACAA
Organism: Mus pahari; assembly: GCF_900095145.1. Taxonomy (NCBI): domain Eukaryota; kingdom Metazoa; phylum Chordata; class Mammalia; order Rodentia; family Muridae; genus Mus; species Mus pahari. Next base: position 52,400,552 of record NC_034602.1, read on the forward strand.
TCTAAGAAGTACTTAACTCTCTTAAATAGCAGAGGAAAACTAGGCAGCAGAGTAATGTCAGGGAGTAGACTCAAGGAAACCTCATGTCAACTATGACAGAGAAAATATGTAAAAGAAAGGTACAAAAAAGAGACATCGAACTCAATAGATGCTTATAAAGATGCTACGTTTTGTGAGTTGTTACAATGCATTTGAAATTAATGCTAATGGAAGATGTAGCCTTAGAAGTTTAGAAAGTGGACTGAAGGCTATTTACTTTCTTATAATGAAAAAATGATCATCATCTCCAGAAGAATAAATATATTTAGGAGTTTCACAATAAATGTAATAAACTAATGATAAAGTATTGCTCTGTAACTTCCAGGATGGATGCTTTTATTATATTCAATACTTACGGAGAATTTACTGTGAATTGAAGATGATCAGCTTCCTTGAGATCTTGGTGTGAGTACTTTTTTTTTTTCCCACCATAATGGACTGTTCCCTCAAATTGTGAGTCAAAATGAACTGTCTCTCCTTTAAGTTGCTTTTATCAGGGAATCTTATTCCATGGGAAAGTATTCATCTATATCAGTCAGGGTTTACTATAGATACAGAACTAATTGAATATACATTTTAAAAGACTTACTAGATTGTCTATATAATAATAAGTGAATAGTTAAACAATGGCTGTGTGCCAGGGAGATAGAGAACATAGACTTTGCTCAGTAACCAATGCTGGGTCCTCATCAATCCAAGTGTTGTGCTGAAGGTCCGTGGGGTTCCTAGAGAACTGCTCATATCCACTTCATGAGGAAAGCTGAATAAGCTGGGTTACTCATGTCAGTAAAGAAATACAGCAACAGTAATACTAACAAGTGCTTGATAGATAGTCACTGCAAGAGTAATGGCAGACAGGTAAGTGAAATCTTTCATTGACCTCCATTTAGTTTAGCTGTTACTAGAAAGTACCAATGACAGTTTGAGTCTTTCTTTCCCTTCAAATAAACTGATCAAAAAGGAAAATCTCTTAGCTATGCTCAGTAGCTTAACTTTTAGTTAAATCCATGTGTGAAAACAAGATTAATGTCCTTGATAATTAAGATATAATTTCTTTAATCATTTATTTCTGTGGTTGGATCTCTTATGTAGTCCAGTTTAGCTTACAATGCAACATTTTCCTTTTTTATCCTTACCAATGCTGGGAATACCACTGTGTAACACCACATCAGAGTAAATATTGATCATCATTGTAAGACATTATTATTATTGTTATCATCATCATCATCATCATCATCATCATCATCATTGGTTCGGGAGATTTTGGAGCATGGGCCATGTCATGCTCATGCAGATTAGAGAAAAATTTAATTGTCAGTTCTTTCTTTCTATTATGTAATCTAGGACCAAACTCAGAAAATGAAAATTCATGCCTTTTAAACACTGAGTCATATTATTGGCCCAAAACTCATTTATAGATTTTTATTTTGGTAGAATTTCCAACTTAATATGCAGATAAAGGTGATGAATTTGGGGATTAAATGTTTAAAATTACAGAAATATATGAATGTTCTGAAACTAATTTTCAGGGTCAGTGTACTTGTGAGTTGAGGATTTTAGGTCTTCTTAATTTTTCATAGAACAAATCAGAGTCATTGTTTGATGGCATTTCTATAAGGACAGCATTTCCAAAGAACCAAATTATCTATAACACCTGCGTCTTGAAAGTTAGCATAAGTACTCTGATGTATGAATAAACCTGTGTTGATTGGTTGTTCCTTGTCTTAGAACTTCTCAGTAAACATCTATACTTTAATGACCAGCAATGACATGATGTCTGTGCATATTTTATGTGATTACATAAGAGGTGGTCATTGGTCATGTAACCAGAAAAATGATTTTCAAAGAATCCTCTGAAAATTTTCATTCTAAAGAGAATAAACCTACTTAATCATGTAGTTGGGATAATTAAGAAAAAATGAGGCTTTGGATTTCTTTTAAAATATAGTTAGGTGCATTTCTAAATATTCCACATTATGAAACTACTAAATATTAGATAGTGATGCTTTTATTCATGATTTAAAATATGGGTATTTGATGACACAGTACTATGTTATTTGTTGTGCAAATGTTTATGTTTTGAATATTCTCATTCTTCCATAATTCCAGATTTGGTTAGTTTTATAAGGTATTGTAATTTTCAATATCAGTGAAGTACATGAGAAAGAATTAGTTTAAGTGTAGCTAATGTACTTTTGATAGATAGGCAGTTTAAAAATTCTGAAGCTGGGGCTAGCATCTGTCCCTTTCTTCTCTATTAAGAGTCACTTAAAATAGTAAATTATATTAATGATAAAAATTAGGAAATGTTATACCAGAACAGAGAAAGTATAAATAAGACAGATATATAGTTGGGGCAATATTTTGTTATCTAATGTCATGCAGTGAAGTTAATACTGGATTTCAGTACTTTGTGTTCTATGATCTTTATAGTGTCAGAAATAAAAAATTTAATGTGCATTTATATTACAGAATATCATTAACCATACATGTAGTTAATTAGCTAATCATTTTCATCTGGGCAGTCCACACATATAATTTACAATACACCAGTATTTACCCAAATATTCATTTGTCAATAAAACAGTAAATAAAGAATGATTCTTTTACTTAAATTCTTTTAACGATAAGATTTATTTCCAAATAAGAATGTGTTCACCTAAAAGGAAACAGTAGTTTACATACAAAAAAAGTGTTATTCAAAACTGGGAAGCAAGTAACATCATTGAAATAAGATACAAAGTGAAAAATTAAATTATATTTCAGTAGTTTTGGATAAACTTACCTCTTTAAAAGACTATGATTAATAATAATAATAATTAATTATATTATTAATATATTAATATAATAATTCTGATACTAACTTGTTCTATGGTATGATACTCATTCTTAAGTTGTCCTTATATTATTCCTATGTTCTCGTTAGAATATCAAATCACAGGAAATAGAAAGCTAGTTCAGGAGATAAGAGACCGTACTGTGCTTTCAGAGGAGCAAAGTTCAGTTCCCAGCACCTATGTCAAGTAGTTCAGGACAAAGTGTAATTCAGTTCTGTAGGATCATTTCCTCTCCTCTGGCCACCATTGGACAGTAAGCTTGCAAAATCATGTCTCCTGCTATATGTGTATATAAGGGATTAAAATTTAAAATAATTTGACTGTCCTTTCTGGGGGGTGGAAGTCAGGGACTACTATTTTCTGAACAAAAAATAGAAAATGTTTCTGGGGTAAAGAGAGGTGGGTTTGTTCGCTTTTGTTTTCAAATCAAATTTTTATTTTCAGCTATTCTTTTGTCAAGAAAGGTCTTCCTGGTATGGGGTTAATTTAATAGGTTCACATCATTAAGAAAAACTAATTTTTCCTCTCCTAGCAGTTACTTTATGCCAAAGCTCCTAGTTAGTGGTAAGATTTTGTGCCCACTGTTCAACCTCTGTACTGGAATGTTGTCTGGCCATAGCTTACATAGCTCTTAATCTCCATGCTGTCAGAATTGTGAACTCATATGTTCAAATGCACTGTGTGGCAGCTGAGCACTAATTTTTGATATTATTTACTAATTTAGGCTCTTAAAATCTTTTAACCCCATTTTTACAAATCATATTTAGTCAATAGAAAAGACTGAATAGAGAAATGCTAATTAATTTTATATGAAATAACCAAGTTTATTCTAGATTTCCAAATTTATTTAATAACAACCAAGCATGTATTCTACAATAAGTAGAAGTTCTTGTTTGATAATATCTGCCATCAATCAACATGCTATAAATTATTTTTAAGTGAAATGTATAAGAAACTTTAAACTACAAGATAGAAATGAACAATTTTAAAATTTTGAATTTTTAGCATGAATGAGTTAGGTCTTTCAAAAATAGCCTCACTTGGTATAACTATAGAATCAGTAAATGATGAGTTGGAGTGAACATAATTATATGCATATGGAGATAGGAAACTACAAACTATAAAAAGACAAATATTAATAAGGTTGAACTAGTGAAAGAAATAGAAGTGGACAAACTAAGAGGGCATTCTGAATGCTTGCTGTGATGATTACGAGCCGCAAATCTATAAATAACCCAAAGTTCCAAGTACCATGAGCCATAAGTAAAACCTTAGAGAAATTCTTTCTGTTATATTAAATAAAACATACAAAATATCCAAATCTTTAATATCTAAAATAATACATTTTAATAAACGTAAAAATAACAATATATAGTATAATTTATTAGAACAAAAGATATAATTATAATCATGTGCATTAAAGGAGATAAAATACTATACTATAGCAAAAACACCTATTAAAACGCAAAAATAACAATTTCAATGCTCAGTTTTTCTATTACTCATTTTTTAAATCATAAGTTACATTTGTTCATTAGTATAATCATTGGCTACACAAAAATAGACAAAATTTATATTTTTAATGCCTAGATGCTAGCCATAAAGTATTGAAAAGAGCATAGAATATCCCATTTCAATAAAAGAAATGAGTAATTTTCCATAAATTGATGATAATTTGCTAAAACGTACTATGTAATACTATTTGGTGACAGGACCCAGGCACACATGTAGATGAGAATATAAGAATATCTGTATATAGGTATAGAGTTTATAAGACCATAATAGCATGATTATATTGGTTATTTTTATCATCACTGTGATAAGATTCCTGACAGGAGAAACTTAAATGAGGAGACACACTTTACAATGAATAATTCATCATGGCTAAACAGTCAGGAAACATGTGGTTTATACAATAGAATACTATTTGGACATAAAAATAGTGAAACAAAGTTATTTGGAAAATGTTGGGACAAAAGCTAAGTGAATCAAAAGAACACCACTACATGCTTGTATAAACTTGGATAATAGGGTACTGAATTTAACAGGCATCTTCTTTGGTCTGAAATTAGAGAATTTAGTGATAAAATTTACCCCTGTATCTGTAAGTCTGGTGCCTAGAGATATAATTGTATGTAGAGATAGTATAATTGAATGTATATAATCTGACTAGTTTGCTTAACTGGTTTTCTCATTTCAGGAAGTCTAAACTCAATGATCTTTGTTTTATTTTAAGAAAAATATTGTCTGTACTAAACTACAGTGAATTCACACATATTCAAAACTTTCTTTTTTAAACTTATTTTATTAGATATTTTCTTCTTTTACATTTCAAATGCCATTCTGAATGTCCCCTATAATCTCCCCACCACACCCTGCTCCCCTGCCCACCCACTCCCACTTCTTGGCCCTGGTGGTCTCATGTATGGGGCATATAAAGTTTACAAGACCAAGGGGCATCGCTTCCCAATGATGGCTGACTAGACCATCTTCTGTTATAAATGTGGCTAGAGACACAAGCTCTGGGGGTACTGATTAGTTCATATTGTTGTTTCACCTACAGGGTTCCAGACCCCTTCAGTTCCTTGGGTAATTTCTCTAGCTCCTCCATTGTGGTCTCTGTGTTCTATCCTATAGATGATTATGGGCATCCACTTCTATATTTGCCAGGAATTGGCATACCCTCACAGAGATAGCTATATCAGTGTCCTTTCAGCAAGATCTTGCTAGCATATGCCATAGTGTCTGAGTTTGGTGGCTGACTATGGGATGGACTCCCGGGTAGAGCAGTCTCTGGATGGTCCATCCTTTCATATTAGCTCCACACTTTGTCTCTGACAGTTCTTTCAAGGGTATTTTATTCCCTATTTTAGGGAGGAATGAAGTATCCACGTGTTGGTCTTCCTTCTTCTTGATTTTCTTGTTTTGGAGATTGTATCTTGGATAATCTAGGTTTCTGAGATAATATTCACTTATCAGTGAGTGCATATGTGATTGGGTTACCTCACTCAGGATGATAGCCTCCAGATACATCCATTTTCCCAAGAATTTCAGAAATTCATAGTTTTTAATAGGTGAGTAGTACTCCATTGTGTAAATGTGCCGCATTTTCTGTATCCATTCCTNTGTTGAGGGACATCTTGATTCTTTCCAGCTTCTGGCTATTATAAATAGGGCAGCTATGAACATAGTGGAGCATGTGTCCTTATTGCCAGTTGGAACATACCTTTGTCACTAAGATATATAATTTTACATTGGACATTTATGGCAACTTTTAATAAAAATCCTACCTTAGGATTCAATAATTCTTTTAGACAATTGTCAGAGAGACATTTAAAACATCCAAAAAATCTCGAGTATTAATGTTCATCACAATTTCATAATGAAAACAACTGACATGTTCTCTTAAGGTAAGCACATGAACACATATGCTAACTATATTTGCTACTTGACAGTGACATAAAAATACCATGACCATGGCCACTTATAGAAGGAAAATTTGCCTCACATGCATATAGGAGGTTATCAAAGCATGGATGAATGATAATGGTAAGTGACAAGCATTGATAGTGGAGTAGAATCTCAGAGTTCATATCCTCAAACATAGGTATGACATACAAGTACCACCTATCTCATCTCCAGTGATATACACACATACACAGAGAGAAAGAGAAAGACAGACAGAGAGAGAGAGAACAAAACAAAAACACACATACACAAAAAACCAAAACTAATAAAAATTCCACAATTCAAACAGTAACCAGAATACATAAGCACGTGGCAAGCCTAATGTGAATCTATGCAGAGAAGTTCTGCTGAATATAGCCTGCTGATGTTTTATTAACCACTTCATGTATTTATCTAGAAAGCAAATCCAAATAGGATTTATCATCATCTAATTATTTTACCATTATAGTAGGTAAATTAACAATAGATTTTTCTGGAAACAAAATAACACTAATATATTTATGAAAAAAACATAAAATTTGTTATGCATTTTAGCAGAAAAGAAAAGTTTCTCAGTTATTTAGAAAAATAAATATGCCAGGCAATGGTGACACATGCCTTTAATCCCAGCACTTGGGAGGCAGAGGCAGGCAGATTTCTGAGTTCGAGGCCAGCCTGGTCTACAGAATGAGTTCCAGGACAGCAAGGACTATACAGAGAACCCCTGACTCGAAAAACCAAAATAAGTAAGTAAGAAAATAAATAAATAAATAAGGAAGACATATATTTAAATAACTATGAAATATATTTAAATAACTATGAAATATATTTAAATAAATATGAAACATATTTAAATAAATATGAAATGTATTAAGTACATTTTCTGCATTAACTAGTTTACAGACCTATTTATCCTGAAATGTTGGTATATATAGCTAATATAAAACATAAAGATATCTAGAAAGGTTGAAGAACCAAAGGATGGTCCTGTACTATTGATGGAAATATAAAATGGAAAAGTTATCATAGGAGAAAACATGCTTGGAGATTGCTAAACTAATATATAGTTGCATAATCCTGATTTTTGATGCAGCAGTAACCCTGTTGTATGTACTTAGGAAAAAAAAAACTAGCCATGGATGAACAAGAAAAATATTATAATGAGAAAAATAAGTCAGGCATTAAAAAATAAATAGTGCATGATCCAAAGTAGATATGCAAGCTAACTAAGCCTAGTGCTATGAAGTACCAAATAGAATGCTTATTACCAGGGGCAAGAGAGGAGAGAAAGGAGGGACTGTGGATTATGAAGAACAGTGTATAGTTACATGCTAAGTAGATTCTGGAATTGTATTGTATGGCCTCATTCTTATTACTATTACAGACATTTACACATACACATAGGCACATTTAAATGTCTATAACATTTGTCTATATCATTTAAAATTCGGTCACAGAGAAACTCTGACTATAGTAAATAGCAGAAATTTGTGAAAAGATGCATGTGTTTATTTGCTTTATTTTGATCATCTTTTCACAATCATATAATGTGTAAAATAAATATATTGTATAGCTGTAATTTATATACTTTTATATCTATGAACTATTTCTCAATAAAACTGAAAAAAAAACAAAAAACAGAACTCCAATGGCTCATGCTCTAAGAACAAGAATTTATAAATGGGACCTCAAGAAACTGGAAAGATTCTGTAAGGCAAAAGACATAGCCAATAAAATAAACTAGCAACCTACAGACTGGGAAAAAAATCCTCACTAATCACATATCCCATAGAGGGCTAATATTCAAAATATATAAAGAACTCAAGAAGTTAACCACCAAAAAAATAAACAACCCAATTAAAAAAAATGGGCTATAGAACTAAACTGAGAATTTTCAACATAGGAATCTCATATGGCTTAGAACCACCTAAAGAAATGATCAAAGTTCCTAGTAATCAGAGAATTGCCTTACACCAGTCAGAATTGCTAAGATCAAAATGTCAGAGACAGCACATGTTGGAAAGCACATAGAGAAAGAGCAACATCCCTCCATTGTTGGTAGGATAGCAAACTGGTACAACCACTCTGGAAATCAATGTGGAAGTTCCTCAGAAAATTGGAAATAGATCTACCTGAACACCCAGCAATACCACTCTTGGGAATATACCCCAGAAATGCCCTACCATGCCACAGGGGCACATGTTCTACTATATTCATAGCAGTCTTTTTTGTGATAGCCAGAAGCTGGAAACAGCCTAGATGTTCCATGACAGAATAATGAATACAGAAAATGTGGTTCATTTACATAATGGAATACTACTCAGCTACTAAGAATGAGGACATCCTGAATTTAAAGGCAAATTGGTAGACCTAGGAAATGTCATCCTAAAAAGGTCTCTCAGACTGAACAGCATATGCATGGTATGTACTCACTAATAAGTGGATATTAGATAGAAAAAAAAACCTTGTTGAATATCCAAGATATAGCCCACAGAACTCAAAAAGGTCAACAAGCTGAAGGGTCCAAGTAAGGATGCCTCAGTGCCACTTGGGAGGTAGAAAAAAGAAACCACAAGGAGGGATGGAGGGATCTGGGAGCGAAAGGCAATTGGCTGGGGGGCAGAGAGGAGAGCATGATCAGGTACTTGGTGGTGGAAAAGGACCGAAATCTCTGAGGGCCAGCAAAAAGAATGGAAACATGTATGGGAAGGAAGGAGGTATGGAGGACCCTCCAGAATGCACCAGAGACCTGGGAAGTGGAAGACTCTCAAGACTCAGAGAGAGGGACCTTAGATGAAATGCCCTAATTTGGGGAGAGGGAACTTCTAGAACCCACCTCCAGCAGAAAGATAGAGCATCAAATAAATGATGGGGTTGCCATCCATCCCACAGTTATAACTCTGACCCATAATTGTTCCTGTCTGAAAGAACTGCAGGGATGGAAATGGAAAAGAGTCTGAGGAACAGAACCAGCAATAGGCCCAAAGTGGGATCCAGCTGAAATGGAGGTCCCAAGACCTGACACTATTACTGATGCTATTGAGTGCTCACTAAAAGGGACCTATCATGACTGCCCTCTGAAACACCCAACAAGCAGCTGAAAGAGTCAGATGCAGATATTTGCACTCAACCAATGGACAGAAGCCTCTGACCCCTGTGGTTGAATTATCTGAAAGCTGGAAGAAGCTGAGGAGGAGGGTAACCCTGTAGGCTTGACCAGCGGTCTCAAATCACCTGGACCCCACGAGATTTCTCAGATACTGGACCACCAACCAGGCAGCATACACCAGCTGATATGAGGGCCCAACACATATACAACAGAGAACTGCAGGGTCTGGGTTCAGTCAGAGATGATGCACCTGAAAGCCCCAGAGAGTTTAAAGGTCTGGTGGGGTAGGGGTGGGGGTGGAGACATCCTCATGGGGACAGAGGTGCAGGAAGGAGGTACTGGATGTAGAACTGTCAGAGGGTTGACCAGTAGGGAAATAAAATCTGGAGTTTAAAAAAAAAAAAAAAAAAAAAAAAAGAAGAAGAAGAAAAGAAAACAATAAAGCCCAATCACTATATTACTCTCTTGGCTGACTTTCAATGACTTCTAGGTTGATATAAAATATGCAAATATAATAGAAATTTATGTTATGTAATATATAAAGGAGACAAGTAAATGATACAGAAGCATATTTACATATTATTATGTAAGTGTATATATGTATACATACACATGAATACACTAAAATGTATGTAAATCAGTATATGTGATGGCTGTGATGCAAAATCCATCTTCAGTTAGTAGTAAAACTTAGCAATGTAAGTTTTAATATTATAAAGTATTATAATATTAGTAAAATTAAAATAATTTTAAATTTATGTAGTAAACTAGTAAATATTATCATTAAGTCACAGATTGTATTTCATTGGATATATATATATATATATATATATATATATATATATATATATATATCTTATCATGAAATCTACGATCCTGAAATAACAAGGGTAACAAGGGTATTTGCTTGATTTGTATTAAAACTTGACCTCATGTCTCATATTAAAGTCTTATATTCAATGTGTAATATATAACAAAACTGTGCCCCATTATATAGTAACATGGAGCTGTGCCCCATTATATAGTAACAAGATTCTCCTACCCACATATTAGGGGATGTTGTTATTTTATTAATTTTCTTTACGAAGACAAAGTTACATCCTTTTCGAATTTTAAAGTATACAGAAATTATTCAAGACAGAAGCTCTCATTTTATGCTGGTGTACTTAAATGGAAGGTAATCTTTATATATCCATGCTTCTTATGCCCATGCTTTGTGTGTGTGTGTGTGTGTGTGTGTGTGTGTGTGTGTGTGTGTGTGTGTTTTCAATGGTTGATTTTTCTTCTTTCTGCTTAAAGTTTATCAGGAAAAAATTACTGTAGTAAATGAATTTGAGTCAAGCAGTTATAACTGTGGGCAGACTCCTTGAGATCACTGATGCAGAAGAATGCTCAACTAACTGTCTTATTTTTCTTTTCAACTTATTTTTTGTTGGCTCCTTTAAGAACACTTCAGTTCTAAATGATAGATCACACAATCTTCTAGCAGATCAAAGAACTTTGTGCTTTTTAAGAAACTCACAATCGCTCTCAGGTATAGTTACCATATAGTGTCAGATAGAATGTGAAAGTAGATAGAATTGTTGATTAACTTGAAGTTTCTGGATAGTTGTTGGAGGCTTTCATATCAATACCATGGTTGGTTCTATCACATGAGAACAATGCAGAGTTAAGTAAAAGAGGATGAACTTCTACTTTGTTCTCCTCTGTTCTGAGACAAACAGCACCATAAAAACCAACTTATGATTGATTTTTTTTTCTTTTTTCTTTCTCATTTGTTGGGATATAACTTATGAAAAACTGTAGTTGTTAGATACTTTCAGTTCACAGTCTACCACCAAAGGGAGACTTAGCAGAACATCTTGCTTTCTCACAGGTTCATGCTTAGTTAACTTTCTTGTACAGCTCAGACCACTTGACTTGGGATATTGCTGCCTGCAAAGCTGGACTTTCCTATATCCACGAGCAAAAGAATACTCAACAGACATTTTACACAAGCAAATCTAATGGAGGAAATTCCTCAACTGAGGCTTCCTCTCAAAGGACACTAGGATGTGTTAAATTGAAAGATTAATCTAAGTAGTACAGTGATTAGAGCAACGAAGGGAAATGATCATAAGGTGAAAACAAAATCTTTTGCAATACTGAGAACAGAGAATATTGTTCAGCCAATGATCTCTATTAGTAACATAGGTAATACAAATAAAGATATTTTCTTATAGTAAAGAGTAAACAAGGCTAGGAAGAATGTCACGTGAAGCAGTGAATTGGATAAATAGCTACTCATAGAAGTTTGTGTGTGTTTCTTCATATCATCTTTCCTTCCTTCCTTCCTTCCTTCCTTCCTTCCTTCCTTCCTTNCTTNCTTTCTTTCTTTCTTTCTTTCTTTCTTTCTTTCTTTCTTTCTTTCTTTCTTTCTTTCTTTTTCAGTATCTCATGGTCTCAACGGATGCTCAGGTTGATGTTCTAGAGAAGGATTTACAAGTCTCAAGGGAAAACTGACTAATAGGAAGGCATTTTCTTTCTTTCTTTTTCATTGGTTATTTTATTTTTACATTTCAAATGTTATCCCCCTTCCTGGTTTCCCCTACGTAACCCCCCATCCCCATTCCCCCAATCATCCACTGATTCCTGCCTCATCGCCCAAATATTTCCCTGTATTGGGGTATCGAGTCATCTTATTTTTTAAATAAAATAATATTTTAGTATTTTTCTTTCATAATTTCATCTATCTTTACAGTGAATTATGATTATATCTAACCCCACAAACCCTTGGATTATTTTCTCATTCTACCTTAATACTCTCTTTTTAAAGCCGTTCTTATATTATGATAATATAATAAAACAACTATTTTTCCCTTATCTTTATTCAAACCCTACCATATACACACCTTGCTTTCTTTCATTAGTGGTTGTCCAATGCATACATTTATATTCAGAAATACACCCAGCAGAGTTTGTCTGTTACTCATATGTATGTTTTCAGAGTTGACCATTTGGTATTGGATAACCAATCTCTAAATTCTTCTTTGAGTTTACAAATGTAGTTTCTAACAATCTGAAAAGACACAATATCATATCATACTCCATTAATTTCTGGCTTTTAAACAATTTCCATCTCATTTACACCTATATTAACAGAGCCTTAGTTCTAAATACTAATATACAGTTTAAATGAAATTAAATCATCTGGGCTAATAATGCTTCCTCCAAAAGTCAAAGGCCTTCCAACCAAAACTCTAAATATAGGTATGAGAATCCTTCCTTGGAGTTGTTGGTCATGGTTGTTTAAGAGATTCTGAAAGTTGTACATATTATTGATATTATCCTTGGTGCCATTTAGAGGAGAAAAGTAAGTACCTATTGCTGAATACCATGCATCCCAGTTGCAGAACACAGAGGCCTCTGAGCTGAAATTGACCTGAATCCTTGCTGAGGACTAACTTTCATGGTACCAGAAACTGACATGCAAGCTTCCTAAGGAGAGAAGCAATGGACAGTTCTACACAACTAAGATGCCTCTGAGCCACAACGCTAACCAGCATGACGTAATAACCATAAGTGTGTAGTAGTTACTTTAGAGAAATGGGTGGTGGAACTAACAGTGATTGCTTTGTCTTTGCTTAGTTGTTTTTGAGACCACAAGCTTTTGGTAATCAGGACTAACTCCATATTTGGAAAGCAGCTTTTACTGCTCTATGGAGTTTGACTATTCAAGTTGTTATAAAGCACCTCAAATACATCACGATTTTTATACCAGCTTAGTACAAGATGAAATGTTCAGAAAAAGGTTGAGAGAAGAGAGTATATTACTGAATGTAAAGATAGTTGTGGGGGAGGTAGTTTCTGAACAATATTTGAGTTTATTTCTATGACTTGATTTTGCATATCTTATTGAAGGAGTCATAAAATCCTTAGGTTTTTTCAGTTATGTTCTTCAGTGTATTTGTTGGTGAATAGGAAACTTTTCAGTGCCATGTAGCTCAATATAACTATTTTGTCTGTAAATGTAGCCATCATGGGGAGATCTGTCTGTTCCACTGTCTGGGGCTACAACTCCTCTGATTACTCTACCATTACCCTACTCATGGCATAATGGATTAGTACTAATTATGAGGCATGATTTAAAATTAGTCTTAAAATATGAGGCTGTTGATCTGCTCACTGTAGCTTGGCTGTTCATTCAAGTAAACTTTGAGTATTGTAGCTGTGTTCTGAAAGCCACAACACCAAGCAAGTGTGAGCTACTTGATAACATTTTCCTTTATCTCTAATAACCTAGTATGGAAAACTATATATAATTTTACTTTCACCAGAAGTTTCCTTAGTACCAAGCAATAAAACATCACAGGAATCATTCCTTGCTTTGCATCAAGAAGTATGATACACAGGGACCATTTGAACTATGTACGAAATGTCAACATTCAATAAGTACTTTTTGTAACTTTAATTTTTTTCAAACCTTAGTTTTAGTGATGTTCCTTAAATGCTTTAGCCCTCCACCTACCAGAGGTAGTGGATGGAAAGCAAAGTATACAGGGAAGTGGACCTGTTTAGAAAGGTTCTTTGGAGCAACTCCCATCTTTGTTGCCTGGAAATCAGTAGTTCTGTTCACATGTTAGCAGGCACCAGCAGCTGGATCCACTCCCAATCACTTCCCAGACACAGCGACAGTCCACTTTGGTAGAGTCTGGTCAGCAAGAGCTGTAACACAACCTAACAGAGGCAGCTAGGCCTCAGCTTTGGCTAGAATAAGCAAAAGGGGCCAGTAGGAATACCAGAAGTTCTCAGCTGTGACTCAGTAATGCAAAGATCAGTGAAGATGAGAAACCACCCCAAGCTTTGTACCAGCTAGCCAAGCTCTGTCTCTGTCACTCCTTTTAATCCTATCGACACCCTCCAAACTTTATGCATCACCTCACCATGTGCATCCAATCAGCTCGAGTCTATGGAGTCCTGACAAATGCCGCTCAACTATTATGAAATGTAAGGCAGACAAATACATGCTTGTTGTTAGCAAAGAATCCTTCATCACGTGTCCTCTCATGTGCTTGCTTTACCAGAACCTCCTCCCCCCCCTATCTGCTTCAGCAAAATGATCCTACGTAAGTCTGCTTTAGCCTTTCACACTTGTGTGCACTTTAATGAAACATTCCTTCACATGTTTGCCCCAGCAAAACACCATCCAAACAACTTTCCAAAGAACTCTCAAATTTCCACTTGATATATTATTGTGACTAATTTAGTTTATGTACGTTAAAGGCTAAAATAATTGCTAAAACAAACCTAAATTTAAAATCACAGTGATATAGGGACATTTCTTTTTTTAATAAATGTGTTTTCTAACAACTATTTTGTTTCATCTTGGAAAACAGTAACTCTTAATTTACTATATATATATATATATATATATATATATATATATATATATTTCATGCCACTGGTACTTCATACTTTAGAGTTGTATGTATGCAATCATTTATTTGAACAAAATACATAAATTTCTAAAAAAAAAAATTTACCTCTATAGAGAACCATGTATTCCATATATGTTGGTCCACAGTTATTTCAATATCCTTAAAATTATGAATAATTTCAAATATTCCAAATCTATGATCCACAGGAAGAGAGGTATAATTTTCTACCTTGTTACTATTTCCATTTTAAGACTATATTCCATTGGGGTAAAACAAATTTTCTTCATCACCCTCGTTG
The DNA here is from genome assembly GCF_900095145.1 of Mus pahari. Taxonomy (NCBI): domain Eukaryota; kingdom Metazoa; phylum Chordata; class Mammalia; order Rodentia; family Muridae; genus Mus; species Mus pahari. The sequence goes on from NC_034602.1 coordinate 52,415,699, forward strand.
GGGAGAATGAGGCAAATGTTTCCCATCCTTGGCTTTTCGCTTTTCCTTACTTCCTACTTATCTCATCATCTTCCCTACAATTTCATAAGCTGAGAAATGAAGCCCTCCCTGAAATAAAACACAGCTGTGCTGATTACATCCCCAAAGTCCAAAATAGACATTACCACATTTATTTACTGTAAGGATGCAGCAATGCCTCTATGAAAGTGCAGAGCAGGGGAAGAGGATGGAAAGCACTTCTAAAATGTTGAAAAATCAGAATTGCAGAATATCATTTGCAAAGACGATTAATAAACCTATTAATGAAAAATGCTAATAATGTGTTTGGGTTCTATATTGATTTTAAAATAAGGGTAATGAATTGATCTATTTTTACTCGGTAATTTCTGCTCAAACTACTAATTTATTGGTCAACACATTATATTCAGAAGTTGTGGTTGACTTTACTTTTCAGACAGCCTACTTAAAAGATATCACCGTACAATTAAATTATTTAAAAACACAGCAAATTTTTCCATTCAGATGTATTTCAATGTGTTCTTACTTAACATATTTTAGTATAACAACTAAAAGTAAATAAATTGTTAAATAAAATGGTTTAGCATTATAATTTTACTTACTCGTGTCATTGTACTTACTAGTTAAAAAAATTTAAATGTGAGAAATACAAAGAAAAATATTGAATGTTGTATAGTATAAGCTTATTGTTTTGAAAGGTTCTCCATTACCAATTTTAACATGAAATAAACTCAAAATGTTTTATTTCATAAATGAAACCTGCATTGACCTTGTAAAGCATGTTTGATGAGTCAGAGTTTTCATAATGACAGTTAAATACCAGAAAGTATTTGTTGTAAATATAATGTAAAAATATACAGAAAACTAGGCACATAAACGTGATTAATACCTTATTGTCCTTAAGAATTATACTGTAATTATAAGCCAGTATCCATAAGTGCTTACAGATAGACAGGTTCACATAAAATATGCTCCTATTGAACATCGTTTTTTTTTTATTTTTCCTTTAATATAAACAACATATATGATATTGCTATGGTTTCTATTACTCAGATAATTCTATGGTATTATAACTAAATATATTGTCCATATTGAGCAACTAATAATGGACTAAGAATTTTAAGGTGAGGCAAATTTAAGAACTATCAATGATCTGCATGCTTATCAAAGGAAATAATATCACCCATTCAGAATAAATTAAAAATATAAGTAAATGTTAAAACTTATATCTACATGAAGCAAAGTGGTAAGATCAAAATGAGTTTAAGCTAAGGTTGTAGTCCACTGCATGAACATAAGGCCTGTGTTAGAACAGCCAACCAACACACACACACACTCACACACACACACACATACACACACACAAATGCACACACACTCACACACATACACACAAATGCACACACACACAAATGCTCACACCCACACTCACACTCATTCAAAGAAAATTTAATGTTTTAAATAAAAAAAATTCAAAAATTGAAATATACATGTTACTTATCCAAGGATAATCAAAAGTCATACTTGTGAATTGATTCTAAGAATAATCACAGTAATTTCAAAGATGTTTTAGATGTTTCTGTGAATCCAAATGAGACAGTTTGATACATTAGTGGACCAAGTCATCATGGGTAATGATACTGCCTCCAACCTTCACTTCCTGTTTTCATGGCATCTTCTGCCCTCCTTCCAGTCTTCTGTCTGCTCAACTACTCACAGTGGTCCCTGATTTCAGATGTGATCTACAATCAATCAGCCACCTTACCAAACTACAGTATTGCCTTCCCTTTCATTTCATTGTAATGAAGTTTATGAAAACTGCATTATGAAAAGCTTAGGTTTTTTTTCATGTATTTTCTCACTAAAATAAAATCGCTTTCATATCAATTTTGTGTGCAGAGGGACATTGGCCTGTAGATGGAGGTGATAGGCTTGAGCAAGGCACTTCTCACTGTTTGGTGGCTACCAGTGATTGAATTCAGATTATCAGGTAAACTAGCTTGGCAGCAAATTCCTTTACATGCGGAACCAATTCACTGGCCATAAAATATAATCTTAATGAGGATTACAATTTGTATGATGTGGTTGTGGCTACAAACAGAGCCAATCATGGAACATGTATGTGGTAACCATTTCTTAGATGAATTAATAAATGGAAATTTATTCATTTCATGTTCATAGAAAGCATTCACATTTAGCATATCTTCGTATTTTTCATAAGATTTTAAGTGAAATTTATATTGTTTAATTCAATGCAATTGTTTTCTTAAGTATATATTATGTACATTAAAAGGAAAGTGTCTGCAATGAGAGTCTATTTTTTTCTGTCCCCTAACACAGTAGCATACTTGGTCTCGGGGTACCAATTCACAGCTATGTAGTATGTGAATGTAAAGAGAGAAATCTCTGAACATCTGGGCATGATTTTAGGATTGGAAGAATGAGTGGAAAAGACTTAAGGAAAAAAATATCTGAAAATCATTTTTTACTAGGCCATGTAGAGAAACAGATGCAGAGATTCAATGACACACACTAGCCAGCAATTGCAGAAAAGAGAGACAGACAGACAGACAGACAGACAGAGAGAAAGACAGAGACAGAAAGACAGAGAGTCAAAGAGAAAGAGAAACAGACAGAGAGAGACCGAGAAAAAGAAAGACTTTAGTCTTTTAAATAGTGGACACAGCCATACTATTTTTGTGTATTTATATTCTCTAGAGATATGGAGAAATTTGTTGTTTCTTCAGTGTGTGTTCTAATGTGTGTAGGTGGACAGAAATGTAGACTGATCTGAGTCCTGCAACCAATCCCAGCTGACTTGTTTATGAGCAAACAGCAAAGGTTAATTTTAGAAAGTTGTTGAGATTTGGGATGGTGTGTTATGTAATACTGTTTAGAGTAGTCTTTCCCAGTACAAATATAACATTCCTGGAGGGAATATGTAGTGAAAAGTAAAAATGCAATTAAGTTCCAAAAATGTAATTAAATAGCAAAGGACAGCAGAATATGCTATATATATTATATAGCACAAAAATAATTTCAGATTTTAAATGAGCATAATTTTATTAATTTTAATAATTTTATTATTTCTATGCTCTGATGAATAAGAGACCTTTTGTCTTACCTGAGTGAGGGAGCTCTCCTTTTCTTCACTCTTTCCTTCCTTCCTTCCTTCCTTCCTTCCTTCCTTCCTTCCTTCCTTCCTTCCTTCCTTNCTTTCTTTCTTTCTTTCTTTCTTTCTTTCTTTCTTCCTTCCTTCCTTCCTTCCTTCCTTCCTTCCTTCCTTCCTTCCTTCCTTCCTTTCTCTATCTTTGTACTTCTCTCTCTCCTTGTTTTATGTGATTTATTGTGCTTCTGCACATGTCTCTATCTGCATTTATGTTAAAGAGGGATGTATACACATCTGATTTTTACCCAAGTATACACAAAATTGAGTTCAGGTGTCTTTCTCCATTCCTCTCCATTTCAAAGACAATTCTTTGAGTTAACACATGAACAGCATGAAATTCACATTTCAAACATTATTTAAGAAGAACTTTGCATTTAGAATAGTGTGTGGATGGTGTGGACACATTTTACTTTGAGAAAAAAATATGTCAGAAGAGAATGTACCATTGCTTCTCTTTTCTTTTTACTTTCGAAAGACATTTGGTTTCAGAAAAAAAAATATGACCAGTAATTTGGATTACTTTAGAGTGCACACAGCCATCTAAATTTTAAATATTGTTTGGCGTTAGTCATCTTGAATTCTGTCTATCTAGTTCACTTTCTTTAGCAAGGCAGACTCGTCTGATGTGCTTGCAGGTGCTTGTCTTTGTCCTTTTGAGACTAGGTTAAACACAGCTGGCTAACTCTGTCTATGATTTGAAAGTGTGAGCATTTATTCTTATGTTCTTTCTATCCTTAATTAAGGAGACAGCTTTTCCCCCAAAATGTCTGCTCATAAGTTTAAGTGGTGCTATGTTGAGATGCAGAAATCTGTCACTTCTTTTCATTTTTTTCTGTACCGAGCCTCTAATTCAGTGTGATCAAGTTTTAGAGATGCTCCTGCTCTTTCCATCTCTAGCCGCAGATGACTTGTTGCTAATTGTGTTGAAGAAAAGCCACTTGAATTTCAAAACAAGAATTTTGAAAAATTAGTCCCCGTGATCAACTCCTTTCAAATTCCAAAGCGCTTTGTTTGGTTCTTCTTTTTCACAGTATACGTGCAAGACATCTATGCCTTAAGTAATGCACAAGACTACACCACAGCTTGGCTTTATTTTATATCAGTATTCATAATACATGTTATTGTAAGTAATAACAACACAGCTGAATAATAATACCTTACAGCAGTGATGAATAGAAAGCCTGAGATGAGAATAACAGTTTCCTATACAATCACCTTGCCTCTCCTCTGCTCTGAGGCAGTGCATTGACTAGAACATTAATCACACACCTCCTCTTCCTGTCCTCCTCTGCAATGGGTAAGAATAATACAGACTCATGAAGTGAGGGGCAGTCATTTGAATCCACATTGTGAAATATAAAGGCCAAAGTATTCTGGGTAATAAAATGTGATTATCGAGTTCTTGTGAAAAGAATAGCACCCAGGTAAAAGTATATTACATTATTTTTAGGATAGAGACACTGTCACTGACAAAAGAGACATCAGGGTACATACACCGGGGTAAATCACTCTCTACTTTAATGGACTATTCTTCTAAACTCAATTTTCTGAAATAATGACTACCTAGATCCTTATTCTAACATATAGTTCTGTTTGTGATGGTATCCTTGAAGCATCAGATTTAGTATATTTAACTTCGTTCTCCTAAAAACTTTCCATTACAGAGACATACTTCTGAAAAGATATGGAGTTCCATCAAATGAATATCCATTTACTCTTTTAATAGAATCTATTCTCATAATTTATTGTATTTTAAAACTGTAATATATGCTTATTGCTGAAGGTAGAAGCTAACTCCTTTTTATTTATATGTAACTTAATGTTTGATTTGAAATTAATATCTACTACTTCAGGAAGCTGTGAGTGGAGAATTTATACATCTTATGAACCCTTATCCAGGGAATCTGATATGCTGGGAACTGTCTCACATGACACAGACTAAATTTCTGTAAATGCCCCTTTTCCCCAAAGGAAATCTTATTCTCTCCTTGACTTTTAACTGACACATACACAAGCGGCCATAATTGTGCTCATAATTCATCATGCAGTTAAGCGGATTCTGTAACAGAATTGGTCCAATAGGGTATTTGAGAATATATGTTTTCTGGATCATTTCAAGGATTTTCATAACATGACAAACAAGTCTACAAGATCATTCCTCTTTTTTCTATCCTACTTATTTGTAGGAGAAGACACATTCTATAGTGATTTTTTTTTTCTTTTTGAGGTATGGTCCAAGATGCTCAAATATTTTGTGAAGAACACTTGTATTGGTATTTAAATGTCTGATTCTTGTAATTCTTCCTATGAAATATAGATGACTTTTATTGTGTATTTGCCTGCATTAGTCAATATTATACTGCTTCTTTAACATAAACATAATTAAGTTCAGGCCTTCGTAATGCTTACAATGTCATATCTCATTTGATTCTCAAAAAAATCTATAAAGTAGGAACTAAAATAATTGCTATTCTAACTGTGCAAAATTTAAGAATTGGATATTAATATTTCCAGAATGGTCAATAGAGACCAAGAATTCCAAAAAAAAATTATATGTAGAGGCATAAAACAGTGGTTAATTTTTTACTATTGTGGATTCTTTCTCAGGTCATCAAATGTATTTCTGAAAACTCCAAGTATCTGTATTTTCATCAAAATGAGCATTGTTCCTCCCAGTCACATAGTGAGGCATAGCTTTCTCTATACTCAAAGCAAAAAGCTAACTCTCCTCAAATTAAGATGGAAGCATCACATCACAATGCCTATAGATTTGGATTACCTGCTGGACCTTTCCTCTCCTGTCCTGTCCTGTCCTGTCCTGTCCTGTCCTGTCCTGTCCTGTCCTCTCCTCTCCTCTCCTCTCCTCTCCTCTCTTCTCCTCT
>NC_034602.1:52421871-52428816 GCF_900095145.1 Mus pahari
TCTCCCCTCCTTTCCTCTCCTTTTCTTTTCTTTCTTTTCTCACTCTCCTGTCTCTGTCTTTCCCCCCCCCTTCCTTCATTCCTCCCCCTCCTTCCTCTTCCACTCTAGGTGACTTGGCAGTTATTGAGTATGTAACATTTTTAATTCAACCGTGGTGGACTTCAAATTTCAACTCTGTGAGGAATATGTTCCCTTCATTACACATTAAACTCACTAGTGTCGATTTAAAAAGCTCCAACTTATTGCATGAACTTTATTGAGGAAGCAATCATACAATGCTAATACTTGGTTTGCAATAAATGTTTATGTTATTGGTAGTCTATCTCACCATTCCATTTGTCTATCAGCTCAGCTGATCAAGTGTGTATGGTTCAAATCATATAGTATGTAATAAATATTTAAATTCTAGATTAATTTACTCGAGCTAGAGAAAATAATCTTCTATAATGAAGAAACAGAAAAGAAAAGCAGAATCAGTTTATCATAAACATCCCCTAACTTCAAAGGGACTCTCATATGAGTACTTCAAAGAAGTACTTCAAAGATGGACAATATTGTCCTATTTTAAAACATCTGTTAATTTATTTAGTATGTATGTACACTCACATGCCAATTTGCTGGAGGGAATCTGTGATTCTTTCTTCCCTAGGATTTGGGTCTCTAGGATCAAGCTTTATGCACTGTGCCACATTTGTTAGAATTAGCTCTATTTGGAAGTGAATCTAACATCTTTAAAGGGGAGAAAAAGTCAGTAATTGTTTATTGATTGATTATCATTTTTCTATTGAAGGAAGATAATTTATATTTTGAACAAAATACATTACAGATTCACCCAACTGTTTCTTTTAAGAATAGCCGTGATAAGCCATGTTTTTGGAGTTATTGTGAGATTTAACCTAAACATACAGCAAGTCTGGGCGCTTTCATTCAAAGTTCAAAATTATCTCACATCATACCTACATAAATACATACACACATATATGTATGTGTATGTATGCATATATGTACATATATAAATACATTTATGTATGTATATTACTGTTGGTAGGGAATTTATATTTTTAAAATATGTCCAAATGCAAAGAGAAAATAAAGCAAGCTTTTTATTGATTCAAAAAAAATCCTAATATTGGCTTCTGGAATCCCACTTTAAAGTACTCAAGCTGTTAGAAAATATTCTTCTATTTTCAGGAAGTAGAAAAACAAGAGTCAGCAATTACTAAGTCAGGCATTTACAATTAGACAGTTTATCAATGATGCAAGTGCTAAGTATAGGATTTTTCAGATATTAGATACAAGATTTTGATCTACCAAAATTAATACCGATAGACAAAAGATTACTTTTACTATTATATATTTACTAGAATATATTTTCCCAGATGTCAGCATTTTATATATATATATGAATTGTTATTTTTATTTTTCAGAATGAGTTTGGTAATTCTTTGACATTTTTATTCATGTACGAAATATATCAGAATCATATGTACACACCCATAACCTTCTGCCTTTGTTCGGGAATTTCCAGTAAGTCTCTCCCAACCAACTGACCAGTTTTATTTCATTAGATAAAAATATCGACAGTAAAATCAGTGCTGTGTATATATACACATATGAGTGTCATTCACTACTACATAAGCAATACCTAGAATACTTTGAAAAAAAATGAACATATATTCATCATCAATTATTAAATGGCAATAGATCCAAAACTTGGTTTGTGTTTCTGGAAGTCCCTCATCATTAAGTTGTAATATTTTAAAAATATGGTTAAGGACACATGCTCCACTATGTTCATAGCAGCCTTATTTATAATAGCCAGAAGCTGGAAAGAACCCAGATGTCCCTCAACAGAGGAATGTATACAGAAAATGTGGTACATTTACACAATGGAGTACTACTCAGCTATTAAAAACAATACATTTATGAAATTCTTTTTTTGTTTTGTTTTGTTTTGTTTTTTGAGCCAGGGTTTCTCTGTATAGCCCTGGCTGTCCTGGAACTCACTTTGTAGACCAGGCTGGCCTCGAACACAGAAATCTGCCTGCCTGTGCCTCCAAAGTGCAGGGACTAAAGGCATGCGCTACCATGCCCGGCAATTTATGAAATTCTTCGGTAAATGTATGGATCTGGAGGATATCATCCTGATTGAGGTAACATAATCACAAAAGAACTCACATGATATGCACTTACTGATAAGTGGATATTAGCCCAGAAACTTAGAATACCCATAATTTGCAAAACACATGAAACGCAAGAAGAAGGAAGACCAATGTATGGCTACTTCATTCCTCCTTAGAATGGGGAACAAAATACCTGTGGAGGGAGTTGCAGAGACAAAGTTCGGAGCAGAGCCTGAAGGAATGACCATCCAGAGACCATCCCACCAAACCCAGACACTAGGCAGATGGCAACAAGAGCCTACTGACAGGAGCCTGATATATCTGAAATATATCAAATACAGAAGTGAATGCTCACAGTCTTCTATTGGATTGAATACAGAAACCCCAATGGAGGAGCTGGAGAAAGTACCCAAGGAGCTGAAAGAGTCTGTAAGCCTATAGGAGGAACAACAATATGAACTAACCAGTACCCCCAAAGCTGTGTCTCTAGCTGCATATGTAGCAGAAGATGGCCTAATCAGCCAGCATTGGGGGAAGAGGCCCTTGGTCTTGCAAAGATTATATGTCCCAGTACAGGGGAATGCCAGGGCCAGGAAGCAGGAGTTGGTGGGTTGGGGAACAGGGCAGGGGGGAAGGTATAGGGGACTTTTTTGGGATAACATTTGAAATGTAAATGAAGAAAACATCTAATAATACATAAAGAAAAAATGAAAAGCAAAAGAAAACAAAAGAAAACATTAATCCATGTAACCCGAGTATTTACAGAGTTCCACTGAAGAGAGATATGGCTTTAGTTTACCTGGGGATGATGATTTATGCATCAGCGGTTTTACGTTGTGCCAATATTACTCTAACGTCTCTCTTGATGTCAGGTTCCTCCTTGCTGGCAGTTCCCATTTCTAAAAACACAAGGCCAGTAGAAACCAGGCTTTTTCCTGACATTATCAGACTACACCTGGGTCAGGGCACCTGTGTTCAGAGGCAAATCACTCACCCTACATTGTTTAGTAGACGTGGTGAAAATAATTACACAATAATGGTACACGGAAGTGAAACTATACATATAAACAACTAAAAAATTCAAGCAGCTCAGGACCTGGCTGGACTCTTAGGAGCTGAAACAGTTTTTGAAATTACTGCTGAAATCGGCCTGTGTTAACAAAATGAAAAATTAGTTAAAACTCTTAGAGATAATGAAAAACAACCAACAAGATGAAAGGTCTGACTCCTAAAGAACTGCAATGGGAATCGCTCCATAGTGCGTCAGGACTGCACATGGTCATTGTACACATGAACTCTTAGCAGCTATAGTTAACACCACAAAACCTGAATAAACCAAGCCAGACAAAATTTAATCATGCGAATAAGTGAAATACTGAGTAGCAAATGTGTTTATTTGTAAGTTTAACCGTGTAATTTTGATTGCTTCGATCTGCTCTGTAAAATGTGAGATTTGGATTTCATATATTTTCCTATCAGGTTATCACATCCAGTGTCATGCATGTGTTCTTTGCTTTCCCCACTAAACAAAGTGGCAGCATTTTCTTTTTCTACCCAATGATGCTAAAAGCCTTGGACCACTTATTGATCTTGTCATTCACTATTAGAAAAAAGCATTTTCAATTCATGTGAAAATATATCTTCAAACATTTCATGTTTTAAGAATCTTTCTCACAAATCTACAGTACAAATGACAGAATTTGGAGTTAGTTTTCAGAAATCACTGTATCTTTACCTAACACTTCACTTGTCGAAAGTCACATTTAACCCATCTTACCATTAGTAAAATAATAATGATATTTTTTGTGTGCTTTAGAAAATCTCATGTAGTTATTATGAATAATTTTGTGTGAATAAATATATATTTCTTGCAATATTAACTCAAGACTATCACTTGACCAACTTGTTTCCATTCACCCAATCTATCTATCTATCTATCTATCTATCCATCTATCTATCGATAGATAGATAACAAGCAAAATTATATACTCTTGTATTTGTGGGTTTCTCTCTCTCTCTCTCTCTCTCTCTCTCTCTCTCTCTCTCTCTNTNTGTGTGTGTGTGTGTGTATGTGTGTGTGTGTGTGTGAATGCTTGTATATGCTGTATATATACATTTTCTTCAGTCTCTGTGTGTATATATTCTTGATGATTGGTATGTGTTTACATATGTGTTTATTTGCCTGTGAATGACCAAATTAGTATGTGGGATACTTTGCTCAGATTGTTTTCCACTTTATTTAGCAAGGCAGGTTTTGTCAAGAAACAGGTGCTTACAGATAAGATTATTTTAGCAAACATGCTTGCCTAAAAGATCCCCTTTTTCTTTATTCTAAGTGCTGGGATCAAGGGAAGCCACTGTGAGTGGCTAATTTTTCACAAGGTTGTGGGAATCTAAACTGTGGTTGTCAGATTCTCATCACAAGAGCTTTATACATTGAGACACTCTTTGTAATGAAGAGCAGAGACATTAAGAAGCCAGGTTTCCTGTGCCATATCAGCAACATAGACTTTCTTGAAATAGTCTATTCTTACAAGTATTATTTAAAATGAAGATAACCGATTTTTATGTGCTTGAATGTGACTGTATAGAAGTTTATAATTAAATCTATACTTTCCCAGAATTCACTCATGTCTCTTAATGGAATGTCTAAAATCTTGTTATTGATTTTATAATTCTGCAGTAATTTGACTATATTTTCCCAGAGACTTCAACAAAAGATGAGAAACTAATAAATATTTACTGTGAAGAAACAATTCATTATTGATGGAGAAAAATGACAACTGCCATGAAAAAGTGTGGATTTGTTTTTCTTTTTTAAAAAGATGGTATAGAGTGTTGCTGCTGGACAGAAGGGTCTCTGGTTAACACAGCTTGAGTCCATTATAGATGTCTAGAATTTGAATCTCACCAACCATATCAAGTGACTCACAAAAATCTGTGACTCCTGCTTCAAAAAATTAATTACCCACATCAGATTCCCCAGGGTACCAACACTCAATGTGAGCATATATACTCAGAATAAAATTAAAAATAAAATAAAACTTTAAAAGAAAACATAGGAGGTGAGCGGTTTAAGGATGGTATTTTTTTATGCATTCTTTCTTTTCTTGGACCTTTCTTCACTATTTTTCTCCTCATCCAACTTCCCACATTATCACATTATCACTTAACTCTTATGTACCCTAGACTACATTTTCTCCCTTCATGTCTCATATGTCTACCATTCTCCTCCCTGCTTCCTTGAAACTTATTTTTCCTTCTTCTATAGACATATTTTTCTACTTTCATTTCTTGTTATATTCATACCCATACATACAAATATACATAAACATACACATATAACTACAAAGGTTACATACACATATAACTACTAAGATTTTTCTGCCTTTGATCTGAATATAAAATATATTCATTGTTATGTTGCTACCAAAGAAGTGCCAGAAATAAAATTTCTCAAATCTGTGTCTCGAGAGTTAGATGGGTGTGATATGTTTACGAATAAAATCAGCTATTAAATCTAAATAGGTTACATCTGTATCTTTTTTCAGTTAATGACTCAAAGGGTACCTGTGTTGGAAGTAGTACCCTGAGTAAGTATAACTCGTTCCAATCAGAGCTGAAGTGCATTGGCACAACTGCGTTCAGGAGAGTCTGTCTTTTATAAATCCTTCATATCTATTTACTGCCTGTCATTTTCACTCCTCATTTTTCCCATAAATAATAGAGATGATCCTAGTATGGCTCTTTTTATATAAATATACAGAAAATTTATTTACTTCAGGTGTAAAATTAAGAGTAAATGTGTTCACTATTAACAGTTTACTTTTACTTCATGTTGATTAAATTTTTATCCAATTTTTATTAAATTATTTTATTTATTTACATTCCAAACGTTGTCTCCCCTCCAGATATTCCTTTCCCAAGGTCTTCACCCCATCCTTCCTCTCCCCACACAGGATTCTGAGAGAGTGTTCCCCCACCTACTGACCCACCCACCCACCACCACCTCACTCCCACCAGCATTGTTCTTCCCTGGGAAATCAAGTTTACACAGGATTAAGCACATCCCCTCCCATTGAGGACATACAAGGTAATTCTCTGCTACACATTTGGTTTGAATGAAATGCCCCCTAGAGTGTCAAGCATTAGAATATGTGACTTCCACTGATGATAGTGTGTGCTATTTAGGAGTTATGACTGTAATGGAGGATGTACATCTATGGGGCTGGACTTTATTTTTCATAGTCTACATCATCCTCAATTTTGTTCTCTCTGCTTCTTCCTTGTGATTTAAGATGCATTTCTTCTCTAGCTGCTCCAGATTTCCTGTATATCTGATGGTAAGATTTCCCATCACAATGTTGGTGGATTATCAACACAAATAAACTGTTACTTCTAAGTTTCCTTGGTAATGAAGTCTTATAACAACAGTAGAATAAAACGGAGAAAGACTGTGAACTTGAGACTATTGGAAAGGTTGAAATGACAATACATGGAAGGGAATAGAGGAAGAAAAAGGAAGGGAAGAAGTGAAGAAAATTTATTTTAATTGAAATGAATTAATGTGTAGAATTTATTCACAGTCTTAAAACAGCAGGGGAATGTGAGAATACAGTAAAATGGCATTAGATTTCTAGAACATTAATGACATATTTGGGTAAATCAATAAAACGATGAAATCCATCATTAAATTGTTGTCTTTAAACATGGAGTATGATTTGTTGAGAGCAACAAACACGTTGTATAGATTCATAAGTTTTGGGGTTTTTTGTTTTTTTATTTGTTTGTTTGTTTTTGTTTGTTTGTTTTTTGAGACAGG
>NC_034602.1:52428891-52430552 GCF_900095145.1 Mus pahari
TGTAGACCAGGCTGGCCTCGAACTCAGAAATCTGCCTGCCTCTGCCTCCCAAGTGCTGGGATTAAAGGCGTGTGCCACCACCGCCCGGCAATTCATAAGTTTTAACAATTAATTTTCTAAACAATTCACTGCATATGTAGCTTACTTCATCCACTAATTCAGTTCTTACCCACCTGAATTGCTAATTTTCAACAAAAACTTCCAACTTGAAAACTGGATGTACTGGTCAAAACTATATATGTTTCAGGATAGCTGAACAGCCTTTTGTCCAGCCTTTTGCCCATTTTTGCCAGTCTTATAATTGAACATATATATATATGTGTGTGTGTGTGTGTGTGTGTGTGTGTGTGTGTGTGTGTGTATTCCCCTATTGATCTCTTTTATTTTTCTTCTGAAACTCCTCCTGTTGGTTTTCTGAGCCTCAGAGAAGCCACGAACTCCAGGCTGCTCTTGATTATTGCTGACTATCTGTAAATAATTTGCTTACTTTGTGAAACTTCTTCCATGAGTACTCTTTCTCACTAACCATGGCTAAGAAGTAGAAAGTATAGCCTTAGGCAATATAAGTTGTAGTGATAACCAGAGCACAAAGAATGCATTTAGCATAAATCATGTAATTGCATCCTTTCAAAGTTAGAAATTACAATGAACAGGATTTAACCAAATTATGAATGTATAATTATACAGAATGCAGAAATACATAGGATTTATTTCTCTTTGATTGACATTTATTACTTTTTTCATTCTTAGATTTTTAGTTTTTATATATTTAAAAATATATTGAACTTGTGTCCTGGTCATTCATATTCATTTTTCTTGGGTTTTTGAAAAGCTCATTTTATTAAAAGTAGATTGTTCTCTCCTACAGTATATCTCTACCAGTTTTACCTCCTTCTACTCATCTGAGCTACCTCTACCTACACCTCCTCTCTTCTCAAGATCAACTACTCATTCTTTTACCTTCAGAAAATTGTTGGCTTTCCAAGAGTCCAAATGTGATGAGACAACATACAACAAAACAAGGGAAAAGCCCTCATATGGAGGCTGGGCAAGGCAACACCATAGAAAGAAAGGAGTTCAAAGACCAGGTAAAGAGTCACGACATATCTGCTTCCACTGTTAAAAGTTCAGCAAAAACTCAAGCATGGGGAATTGACTTCTTCTTGTGGCATGGGCTTCAAGTTAATCCAGACGTTGGTTGGCCATTTTTTTTTTTACCATTTCTGAGCCACCAGCACATCTTGCAAGCAGGACAAATTGAAAATTAAGATTTTTTTTTGTGTGTGTGTCTGGGCTCGTACTCAGGATTCCCTTTCTGTAGCTTACAAAGTATCTTCCTGTATGAAAGATATTAGAACTTAGGGATGAAGGCTCCATGCAGGCACTAGCTTGATCTCTCTGAATTCAATGAGATGTATGGGTGTTGGTTTTGATAATGAGGCACTGCTGTCAGTTTTCTGAGAGTGTGAGAGTGACCTTCTCTCTAGCATCAGCCTGTTCTTTTCTTTTCTTTTCTTTTCTTTTCTTTTCTTTTCTTTTCTTTTCTTTTCTTTTCTTTTCTTTTCTTTTCTTTCTTTCTTTCTTTCCTTCTTTCCTTCCTTCTCTCTCTCTCTCTCTCTCTCTCTCCCTCTCTCCCTCTCTCTCTCCTTCCCTACCCCTCC
>NC_034602.1:52430617-52443833 GCF_900095145.1 Mus pahari
CCTTCCTTCCTTCCTTCCTTTCTTTCTTTTGTTCTTTCTTTCTTTCTCTCTTATCTCTGCATGGTACCCTTCTGCCAACAACTTGAGAGACTGCAACCCAATCTCATCTCTGGAAGCATTGTCTGGCTACAAAAGATGGCCAGATCAGACTCCATATCCTCCATACTGAGAGTCCTGACTAGGCTCACCTCATAGATTCCAGGAAGTTTCCACTGCACTCGGTTTCCACATCTTAGTCATGGTTTGTATTCCTGCACAAAACATGAACACGATGCAAGTTGGGGAGGAAAGTGTTTATTCACCTTACACTTCCAAATTGCTGTTCATTACCAAAGGAGGTCAGGAATGGAACTCAAGCAGGTCAGGATACAAGAGCTGATGGCCATGGAGGGATGTTTCTCACTGACTTGCTTCCCCTGGCTTGCTTAGTTTGCTTTTTTATAAAACCCAGGACTACTAGCTGGGGGAGGATACCACCTACAAGGGGTCCTCCCTTCTTGACCACTAATTGAGAAAAATGCCTTACAGCTGGATTTCATGGGGGCATTTTCTCAACTGAAGCTACTTTCTCTGTGAAAACTCCAGTTTGTGTCAAGTTGACACAAAACCAGCCAGTTTACCACACCACTCCCAAACGCCACCCCCCACCCCCCAAATTTTATTTTAGAATATAATATGATGCTACTCTCTCTTTTCCTTTTTTGTAACAGGAAAAGGGTCCCTGTGTGTGATGAATAGTTGAGTCATATGAGACCTAGTGAGAGAAAGAATGAGAAGTAAGAGCATTTTTGTTATAAACATAGTGATTGTTAGTCTAACCTAGATAAATTGTTAGTTCATACACAAGGACTAAGGTTGTGTCTCACCCCAGTCTCTTCTAATAAGAAACCATTTCCAAGGTGGATTTGGGAAATACAGTTTAAGCTTTATAATTTTTTTTTCACAAGTAACAGCAGCAGAACTGTGTCATCACCAATGCACAAACATCCATGTAAAACTTATATATGTACTTTGGAGTATACCAAAAGAGTCTCAGAAGCAATGGGTTCTAAAAAAGTAGAGACAAAATCTTTTAATGTAAAATATTACATGAAAATTATTTGAATATTTTAGTAGGTGCTCATGATTCTGCATTCATATCTCCAGTTTCCTCTGGAAAAGGTCTTAGTATTTGGTAGATTTTTAGCTGAGATGTTAGTGAATGAATATTAGGAAGCTGATTATTTAATTTTGGATTTAGTAAGACTCAGTCCATATAAGAAATTTACTAGTTAGCTAGACATATTGGAACACAGACATTATCGTTGCCTATTAAGTTTTGTTTATTCTTTGAAAGTTTTTTATAAATCGGTGTTCAGTTTTTTTCTCCTTTATTATTTTATATTACCTTTCATATTACTGTGTATCCTGCTGACAATGCATATTTTCAGGGTATTCATTTTTAAAATACTCTACTATGCTCAGAGTTTACAGTGAAGAAAAATATTATATAATCAGGAATGGCTATAGCTTGCCAAGAAAGAATTAAATAAAAACAATAAAACAGCTAATAGAAACTTTTATCTGCTGGATCAGTAGGTGAACTTTTGTCTCGCTGAAGAAGAAATAAGTACTGTGGAATTAGGTATTAATTTCCCTACTATTTTATTCTCACAACTTATTTTCTAGAAATAATAAATTGTAGTGATTTTGTATGTGAAGGGAAGAAAATCCAAATCCTAGAGAATTCATCTTGATAGAAAGAATTGAGAAGAAACACAATGCCTCAGTATTTAATAGGCAAAATGACTGATAGTAGCATATGTATTTAAACTGTGTATATGGAGTAAAGTGAAGACATTTAACACATAAAGACTCAAAATATATACCTCTTTGCAGATAGGAAAGAGGAATTATGTCCAACAAATGGCAACATCAAAAGAAACCATATAGGTTATGGAATCATATTGAAAATAAAAAGCTCAGCAAACACAAACTCAGGTTTTTGAAGCAAGTATAGAGAAACCAGTTTCATCTCCATGACTGTAAGTTGATAATTATTTTTATTTTAATTACTTTATAGAAAATTAATATGTGCATAATTAATTGTTCAATTCCTAGAGGGTTGCTGTAACACTTCTATGAACAAGTAAATTTTGTTCTAGCAGAAGACACATCTGTTAAGTGAAGTAGAATGATGATATGATAGAGAGAGGGGAGATTAAAAAATGGATACATGACTTTTTATTAGCAAGAAATAATGCAAGATTTAACTCCTGTCATTACTCCAGTGTACTGACTTCCATGCTCAATTTTCACTCAAACTTTTAACACTCTGGTATCTTAGGAAAGCACAAATTTCAACCTGTCTTTAGAGAAAGATCATTTACACTAAGGCTTCCTGGTTGCATCTTATACCCTTCTTCTCACCTGCAGTAAAATTGGATTACAGATCTTAACTTCAGCTTTATAACAAAGTTCCCATCTCTTTCACAAAGAATGTCTCCTAATCATTGCCACCCTTCCAAATAATGTATGCAGGAATGTGTCCCAGGGATTAGTCTTATATTTTCTTTGCTACCATTGATAAGAGCCAAGAATCCTATTTATTTAAGAGTTGTCACATGCTTGAGAATTTTGACTTAAGAGAGAGAAGAATAATAAAAAACTAAACTAGGGCACAAGTTATGTATAGGAGATTTGGAGAATAGAAATATGTGTTGAATAAAAATTGCATCAGATTAAGAGCTGTAAAGAACATTGAATCATTATTTTTCCATGTTTAAAATAAGGAAAAAACAAATTATTTTAAAATGAATATGTAGCAAAATTAAAATAAAATCTGAAATTCTTCAAAGTTGTTGATGCTGTGAGCAAATTATGAAAAAGAATCATGGCAGATTTACTTTTATTATTAAATCCTTCTAGATTTTTTTACATTGTGTATCTCTATATACTGTTGTGTAATTCTTTGTTAAAACTAAAATATATGAAATTTTAAGTAAAGTAAGCAAGACACCAAAATACTGTCCAGTAAGTTTGAAGTCTATTATGTAAATGTAGACATAGGGTTTAATAGAGTATTCATTATGGAAAGAAAGAAAGAAAGAAAGAAAGAAAGAAAGAAAGAAAGAAAGAAAGAAAGAAAGAAAGAAAGAAAGAAAGAAAGAGAAAAACCAACGAAGAAAGACAGTTCAGTGCCTCATTGAGTAGTAATACATATGTCAATGTTATATAAGATGTTTTTAAAATCTGCATGCACTAGATATTAGTAGATACGCTTAAAGAAAGCATTTGAATGCCCTGGTCGCTATACTGCACTCTTCCAGAGGAAGAAATGCTGATAACTAGGTATTGAGTAAGCACAAGTTCCCTTTCTGAATTAAGATCTTCATTCAGGCTAGTGGCAATTTTACGAGTTGTAGCACAGAAGAAGTAAAAATAAAATAAAAATACATTATTCCAGGCTATCCTCTTACCTTAAGGCTTTAGGGATTCTCTTGGGAAAATTCCACATAGTAGCACCATTCAAGTCTTTAGTCTTTGATTATGCAAGTAATACTGTTAAGTACAGAATCAATTATTAGTCTCTGTTAACTCAAATGTGTTCTGCAAATTATAGCTGCCTACTTAAGTTAAGGCCTCTCTCTGGACCTGCAGAAAAAAAATAGCTGAATGATGCCCTGGAATATTCTCTGTAACTAGAGGCTCTCAAACATTAAGGCACATAAGATTCAATTGTGAATCTTATTTAAAATGCAAATTGCAGGATTGCACAGCTCACTCTCCAGAGATTCTGATTCACTAATTCAGTAATACAGCTGATACTAAGAAATCAATCAACCTCTCCCTCCCCCTCATTCTCTCTCTCTTCTCTCATGAATTAAAAACAATTGTTTGAATATAAAGTAAAAGAAAAGTAATTGAAAAAGAATAGTGGGTATCTGCCATGTGTTAACAATCACCTTAGCAACTATATTTTATGTGGTTGATTCTTACCTTACTGGACAAGAGAAAAAAAAAAAAGTCCATCAAATCTCCTGGCAGATACTTTCTCTGGTTTGTAGTTAAAACTTGAAACAAATTAACCACTGCTGAAATGATGCACCATGTACCCTTACAATGTCTGAAAGGAACAGCAAGAAAGAAGCTTGCAGTTCATTTTCCTTTTGGTCATTTTTTTTCTAGGTAACCTTCATGTATCAGTGTCCTATTTTGAATATCTCAGTTGAAATTAAGAACAGATTTCCGAGGAGGAGATATAATCTGTTATGCTTACACATAAATAAACTTTATATTGGTTAAATTCTTTAGAGTAAAATGGTTACAAGAATGCTAATTGGCCTGCTTACCAATATAATTTGAATAATTTCACTAATCTCATCGTCTTCAAAAAGAAATATCAACATCATCCAGTGATACCAGCAACTTTAAATATAATGGGATATTAAGTTTAAAAAGTAAAAATGATTCAATAAAAATAAACTTATATGGGGCAAAAGGAGAATGAGACCTTTTCTTTAATTAAAACATTAAAGTGCAACAACAAACTATAAAATAAATAAATAGTTTGATTAATTAATGCCAGACTTACTGATGTAGAGAATTTCAGATAATTTTATTAGCTAATTAATGTGCTAATTAGTAACATTTCAGCAGGAAATTTGGATCTAATTTTTGTTTTTTCTTAGAAGTTGTCTAAATAGTAAATTTTAATAGAATTACCCACAAAGCAATACATAGCTGCCAGGAAATTCTTTTTTGTAATTTCTTTCTTTGTGATCATCCAGCTAGATTATTAATGCTTTGTCCATGTTGAGTTTAAAATATTGTATTATGTACAGTGCTAAACAAAATGTATCTCTGAAGTCAACCTTCATATATTTTTACTTGTCTATAGGGTTATTGAGAAATACATAGTTAAAGCCTGGTGTGATGGTAAATACTTGCTATGCCATCTACCGTAAAAACCCAATGCAAGGTTCAGGCTAGGCTCTGCAAGAGATTCTCCCTCAACATAAAAAATTCAATAAACTACTGATGATGTCACTGAGGTATAGTGTCTTTTCCTATATTATCTCTGTATTCCACACATACTCTTAAATTTTATTTCAAGATTTATTTACTATGTATACAGTGTTCTGCTTACATGTATGCCTACATACCAGAGGAGGGCACCAGATCACATTATAGATGGTGGTGAGCCACCATGTGGTTGCTGGGAATTGAACTCAGGACCTCTGCAAGAGCAGCCAGTGCTCTTAACCACTGAGCCATTGCTCCAGCTCCCCCCCCCCGACATACTGTTAAAGAAATAAATTCCTGTTTTAAAATTTTGTTAATTTGATGTGCATGTGTGTGCATATTTGTGTATTTGTGTGTGTTTGTATGTTTGCGAGTATACATATAGCACAACCTAGCTAATAAGCAGTATCTGCTACCATACATAGTTATCCTGTTGGATTATTTTAAATAAAAGAAAACATTGACATATTTCAAATAGAAGCTCAAGAAGAAGCAAAACAAAGTGTGGATGCTTCGGTCCTTTTTAAAGGGGTAACAAACTACTCATGGGAGCAAATACGGAGACAAAGTATGGAGTAGAGACTGAAGGAAAGGCCATCCAGAGACTGCCCCACCTGGGGATCCATCCCATACACAGTCAAAAAATGCAGACACTATTGTGGATGCCAAGGAGTGCATGCTGTCAGGAACCTGATATAGTTGTCTCCTGAAAGGCTCTGCCAGCGCCTGACATATACAGAGGTGGATGCTCACAGCCAACCACTGAACAGATCACAGGGTGCCCAATGGAGGAGTTAGAGAAAGTACTGAAGTAGCTAAAGGAGTTAGCAACCCCATAGAAAGAACAACAATATCAACCAACCAGAGCTTCCAAAATCTAAACCACCAACCAACAAGTACACATGGAGGGACCCATGGCTCTAACCATATATGTAGCAGAGGATGACTTTGTCAGTCATCAGTGGGAGAAGAGGCCCTTGATCCTGTGAAGGCTCAATGCCCCAGTGTAGGGGAATTCCAGGGCAGGGAGGCAGTAGTGGGTGGATGGGTGGGGCTAAACCCTCATAGAAACAGGATGGAATAGGGGATTTCTGGGAGGAAATTGGGAAAGGGGATAATATTTGAAATATAAATAAATGTAAATATCCCATAAAAAAGTAGACCTCATTATCTGTTGTAATCAGGGTTTATTCCTGTGTATGTAAATCCTTGTATCAATGGCTGCACATGTCAGGAGCAAAGTCATTCAGTGTTATAACTGAAATCTCTAGTCATGTTTCTGCATATTTCCTGAACTCTTAGCACTGGCAAAGAGATTATCAATGCTAGCATCTACAATGGAGATGTAGCCAACAACAGTGCCCTGCATTCCTTGGCTTTGCTTTTCCTGCCCTCTGATGTATAACCAGTTACTTTTTCTACTTCTTTCTCTGGAAAGCTGGCCTCAGCAGTTTCTGCCTTCAGTAGTGATCTCTGCATCTTGGCTCAGTCCGCAGGCAGACTTTGGTTTCCCATATTATTCAGGAGCTCCTCTCCCCCACCTGCAATAAAGACATGTGATAAATTTTGTATGTTATTTTACTCCAAGCTGGGTCCAAATCAAGATACAAGAAAAGTATCAGTCACTTACTCGTAGATGCAACTAATTGATACTTAGTTTACATAGATTACTTTATCTAACCTATTACTGCACCCTGCTTAACTGAACTGGTAGAATATCTGGAATGCCTAATTGAAAGGATAAAGAATGTGAAAGATTTAAATGGCATTCTCTTTTTCCCTAGGAAGATAATTGTTTGCAAAGCAAATTAATAATGTAAAGGTTTTTTCAGAGCTAATTACAATACTTTCTTACTTGATCATTAAAGCAGTTTGCCTTTGCTAGGCATTATTTAGCTAACCTAGTTTAGTCATAGCATGAAGTAATAAAGGCAATGTGAAAAAATATGGTCTATTATTCCATCATTATTTTTTGGCTCACAATGAGCTTTGCTAGAGTTATGAAAAATAAATTAGACTTTAAAAATTGCTTTCGTTTTAACAAGGTACTGTTTCTTTTTGAAGCAATTCTTTTAAAACTTAATTCAAAAGAAAATTGCAAATTCTATGTTTTATTGAGTACTTGACCAAAATTTGAATATATTTACATGGATATTGCCAGTGGTTAGACAAAATATGATTTCCAAGTGCATGCTCAAACTAGATAATTAAGAATTTAATATACTTTTACCTTCGTAGATAATATAAACAAATTTAATTCTGGACTCTCATGTATTTTCCCTAATCTTTTTTTTTTCAGGCTGTAATAGATACCAATAGGCAAATGTTATGCATAAAATATAAGATCATGTTTTAGTACATACAATATATTTCTGCTATTATAGTTTCCAATTCTGTAATAATCTCACCGGAACAAAGAATGTCATCTACCATCTCCCAAAACCTACTTAGCATGCATTGGTCAGACAATAGAGGCCCAAAGGGATACCTGTCCCAGGATTACTCTAGTCAGGCCTATAGTTAACCAATATAGACTGGCCCAGTGCTAAAGGAGTGGACTCTAAACCAGATGATGTATGGCAGAGATTCTGTCACTAGTACAATTCTCCTCTGCTTCATGATGGAAACATGCAAACGAGTCAAAGCAGTACTACAAAGCAGGATCACAGCAGGCAAACAAAGTTCTGTGAAGGACAGCACTGAGGACTTGGGGGTTCACACTACTCAGATATGAGTAGCTCTTGATTAGAGAGCAGGGTTCCTCAACCTTGTTACTGAAAGACAAGATTTTGGGCGCAGACTCCATCTTAGAGAACCTGACCTAAGGTTGAACTCGAGTGAACTAATAGGCCAGTATTTAGTTTTCAGGTTATGCCTCAACAGAACCTGAGTCTAGCACCAATTTTCAGGCTATTCCATGATAAATCCGCACCTCTAGGTTACAACCCTGCCCCTGACACCTCAGTTCCTAACAACCTCCAATCAGGAGGAAAACAGAAGTTCAGCTTATGGTGCTCCCAGCACCAGCCAGTTATGTTAAAGACCACAATACCCACCAACTAGATGCTTGCCAGGATAGAAACACTCCCCCCCCCGTTTGCCTGCCATTTCCTTGTAAATCCTTGTCCCAATGAGAGTTCAGAACTGCCCCGTAGTGAATAAGTCCAAGCTCAAGCATGAAAATAAAGACTTTAGTGGGAATTCATCGGAATTGGCTCTTGGTTGGTCTTGCAGGGTTTAAGAATGTTTCCTGGAATGTTCCCCCATGAGCACTGCCTGATACATATTTAACACAGAGATGCTTAAGTTCTGTTCAAGATCACATATTTACTGCTTGCATCCTGCATGTCTTCACCTAACTTTATGAAGGTTTCTGTGATTATGATCTACAATTTGGTCAGGTCATAGTCTAGCAAGCTCAATCAGATGAAACATGCCTCATTAACAGGTCATTCCCCAATGGAGCATAAGAGACACCAACCCACCCTCAAAACTTCCAACCCAAAATTAATCCTGTTTACAAGAAATGTAGGGACTGGGGGTGGAGTATAGACCGAGAGAATGGCCAAACAATAACTGACCCAACTTTATACTCATCCCATGGGCAAGTACCAATCCCTGACAATATTAAAGATATTCTGTTAAGTTTGAAACAGGAGTCTACCATGGCTGTCCTCTGAGTGGCTCTACCCAGCAGCTGACTCAAACAGAGATACCCATAGTCAAACTGTGGATAGTGCTTATAGACTCTTATGCAAGAACAAGAAAGATTGTGGCCCCTAAGACATAGGGGGTCTTCCACAAGAAGTCCAAGTCAACTAACATGGACTCTTGTGCCTCTCACAAACTGAACCACCAACCAATGAACATACATGGGCTAGACCTAGGCCTCCCTGCGCATGTAGCGGATGTGCAGCTTGTTCTTCTTATTGGCTATCCCAAAAGCTACTGTCTGCACTTGGAATATGTTCTTTGATCTAGGCTGCGTTGTCTGGTGTCAGTGGGAGAGGATCCACATATATTTGATGTGTCAGAGTGGGGGGATAACCAGCATGACCCCACCTGGTCAGAGGAGAAGAGGAGTGGGAATGGGAAAAGAATTGTGGGAGGGGATGACTGGGAGGGGACAGGGAGAGGGCTGTAAAGTGAACAAGTAAAACAACAACAACAACAACAACAACAACAACAACATCAGATGATGATGATGATGATGATGATGATGATGATAATAATAATGCAAACAAACAAATAAAACACAGGTCATTTCAAGATGTGGCAAGAGAGAATAATGTTTCCTGGAGATCATCCCTAGCCATACTGATTGTTGCATGATTTACTTCTTCAATTTTTCCTCAAAGGTTTTACTCTCTGCTGTTTACTTTTCCCTACAGAACACTATAGTTTGACATTACCTACATATTTTTGACAGTCTTAATGATCTTCTATTCTTATATATTCTATGCACATTATGTATTTTTGACCTCTTATTAAATCCTATATTTTCTCCACTTTGTACGTTTACTTTCTTTTGAGGTCCTCATGGGAAAGACATGGGCAACTTCTGTCTCTGTTGTTCTTTGAGCACTCTGTGGTACAGACCAAATATGTGTTTGTGAAGTAGCATCTGGTAAAACCCCACTGCTAGCCGGGCAGTGGTGGCGCACACCTTTAATCCCAGCACTTGGGAGGCAGAGGCAGGCAGATTTCTGAGTTCGAGGCCAGCCTGGTCTTCAAAGTGAGTTCCAGGACAGCCAGGGCTATACAGAGAAACCCTGTCTCGAAAAACCAAACCAAACCAAACCCAAACAACACAAAAAACAAACAAACAAAAATACTTGCTATGGGCAGTGGAAACCTAAGAAAGAAGTCAAGACTGCAGACATGATCCTATTAATTTGAGGGTGGTGTGGAAGGACTGTCTGTAGTACGGTTTAAAAAGACGTGGTATATAACTCTTAGCAAACCAACAAAAGCCTACTATGAATAAAAGTTTTATTAACCAATTTGATAGACAATCAATCCATGAAAAACACACTCACTTACAAAGTCAGGAATGGAGGAGAAGATTACTACTGCTTCATTTTCTCCACAGGCAGAAGGCCTCTACTACAAGAGAAGCCTGCTTCTTCCTTTCATTCACAATTATTATAGACCAAAAGTACGTTCTCACTTAGGAAGATGAAATTTGGTTCTACCACTTCCTAACTATGACAGATTACTACATTCTATTCTTTCATTTTCTCCATTAATTTACTGCAGATATTATATTTGGTTGAAAGGAAAAGCATACTTTTTTTTTTCTGCTGAAATTACTATGATTGGGTTGGCACAAAATGAAGAAGGTGCAAGGAAGAGCACTGATTCTATGAAAATATCTCCTTTCCTTAACAGGGGGATGCTCATATGGCATTCACTTTTTATAACAGTGACTTATTATGGACACACACACACACACACACACACACACACACACAAAGAGGCCAGTCTGTCTTTAAGTTTTGTTCTGGTAGATCACTCTTAAAAATGCAATAATTGAATAGTAGATGGTCTTCCTTTAAGTGAAATAGATTGACTTTCAAAAAAAATATATTTGATTAAACTTAATAAAGAAAGTGGGGCAGAAAATTTAAGACCAACCTACTGAAGAGAAGTTAGGTTCTTTGGGATGTGCCCTAAAAGGGTAACAAAATATGCTGAAATTAGGTACACATAATTTAATTAAAACAAAATTAAAGGTCAAGCATACCTTTAATTATAGCAATCTGAAGTCAGAGGCAGGGAAATTTCTGAGTTTGAGGCTAGACTGGTTGACATAATGAGTTACATGGCAGCCTGGGATATATAGAGACTTTGTCACAAAAGAAGGTTTTATATATATATATATATATATATATATATATATATATATATATATATATACTAACATCTTGGCATGTTTTACTTTACCTCCTTTATGATGTGTAAATTGCTTCCTCTGTCAGGCACAGCATATATCTTAGGTAGCACTCCAAGTGGCTATGAATGGAAATTTCAGGAATTATTAACTAAGAAAATATCTCTTTTGTATGTATATTACAATTCCCTTTCTCAAATAATGAAAAGCTGAGGTAACAGTCATTCTGAATGTACAACAAGCAAAGTCTAAACATCTTCTACAAAAATCTTACCCACAACACATCCTGTGCTTGAACAGAATATAATTAGTCTGATCTTTCTATTCTTGCTCTTCCTCATGCTTTTTCCTTTTCCTTTTTCTTCATTCTTTCTTTCTTTCTTTCTTTCTTTCTTTCTTTCTTTCTTTCTTTCTTTCTTTCTTTAACAGAAAAGAGCATCCTACTGCAGGCTTCATTTTTTATAAATTGGTAATACTTGCCTTGTGTCATGGGTAGATTAGATGTCTACCATTTTGTTCCCAAAACTTGGAGTAGATTAAAAGGACTGTACTTGCTGAGATAATTTTCCCACTATATTAATTTTTTTTCTGTATATCTGCTTTTGTGGTATACTTTTAGTCTGGGCCAGTGTCTTAATCTTCCCTTATTTCTTTTTATTATGAAGACAAAGCTCACTTCATTATATTTTCTCATTAATATCTGCTTAATCACAAATGACTTAAAAAGACTGTGTAAAACTCCAATTTCCCTATAGGCTAAAATTCTCTGCAAACCAAAAGAAGAAACAAAGGGTGTAAAGAAATAAGGGAGTCAATGTCTAGAGAGTATCCATAACCGATTGTTGGACCAGGAAACATTTGTGAACTCCAAAAGACACCAAGTAGCAGAATGCCATGCAACCTCACAATCCTGACACAGCAGGAAGGTGGAACCCTGAGCCTAGTTTTAGGCAGTCATTTATAGAGGCAAGAGCAGGTATCTAGCCTGGTACACATTTGATTAGGGGGTCATCATTGCCTTTAACTTAATTGGCTGGTGCTAGGAGTCAAACCACAGATTTAACTTCTGCTTTCTTCCTGATCGTTTCTTATTAGGAAGTGATGTGTCAGGGGCTGGGTATAAACTGGGGTGCAGATTTGTTGGGGAATAACCTGGAAACTGATGCTAGGTACTGGCCTGTTGGTTAACTCGAGTTCAACCTTAGGTCGGGTTCTCTAAGATGGAGTCTACACCTAAAAGATCTGGTCTCTCACCATCATGGGTCTTGCATCAGAGGAGCACAGTGGTGTTGAGATGGGCCCTGTACCAGTGATAAAATGTTTTGACTGATGCCATCTAACTCCTGCTATCAAGTTAATTGCATTCTCCCAGGCACTCAGTGGTGCTTCAGAAGCACAAAATGAGCCCATGATAGGATTCCCAAAGATTGGAAGTAAGCCATATGCTCAAATGTAGCTTATTCCTGACTTCATGACACTTCACAGATACGAACAACATCTTATCACTGTCATTTCACACTAAGGTCTTTGAGTTTCCCATTTCCATAATTTCCAGTTCTCCATCTTTCCTTTTGACATCTTCTCTCTTTTTATTAAATTACTCTTTTCCTACTGAAATGGCATGTTCATTCTGTGCCTTTTCCTTTAATAATTAATGAAGAGTCAATGCTAAGAAACAATTTTAAACTCCTAAATAAAACCTTGTAAAATTTTAATGAAATTCACCTCCCAAGAGGCCAATGATATTACAGTATCAAAAAAAAAGAAGATTACAAAACAAAGATAATGACAATATTGGCAAAGATTTCAGATGAGAAACTATTAAACTGGGCCACCTGTATTAAGTTTATTTCACTTTACTATGTATTTCATCTATTTATGTAACACTTCCTTGTTCAATGGCCCTGTTATGTAATTCTGCTCAAGTGTGCATTATGTTTATTTTATTTAATATTAAAAATTATAGATTAATGCACCATTAAAATGATTAACATTTTTTCATTTAAAAAGTCAATTCTAGATATATTAAACTATTATGTTTAACAAATTGTAGAATATCCTTTAGAAATGACATTTAAATATATAGCTGTGAACTAGGGAGAGGATTCAGTGTACAAAAGCACTTGTCTGTCAATCATGAGGACCTGAATTCAAATTTAGAGATCTCATATACAAGCTGGGCATATAGCATTAGCTTGTTTATGCTAGCATACTGGGTTAGTTATTAAAATACAGAAATCATTGAAGAATAGTTTGTGCTGATTTCAATTAAGAGTAAAATATTTTGTTCCTTACTTTAAGGAGGAATGAAGTATCCAC
>NC_034602.1:52447996-52457865 GCF_900095145.1 Mus pahari
CTTCTGCGACCATGGGATTGGTGAATTGAATTTCATGAGAAATCAGTAAAATTTCATTGTCTCCTGTGGGATGGATTGATGGAGAGAGAGACAGAAAGAGAGAGAGAGAGAGAGAGAGAGAGAGAGAGAGAGAGAGAGAGAGAGAGAGACCACAAGCCACATTCCTTTGAATTTAACTGTACCCGATATACAAATTTAAAGAATTCGTTTACAAATACATTTTAAAAGAAATATGTAAGGATGCTTTGTTCAGAAAACTATTATACAAATAGAAGACTAATGTATTATCAGGGCTAACTAATTACTTACATAAGATAATATTGCTTTTATTGGGTCCTTTAATCAAAACTGACTTCTTACATTCGCTAGACAATATTGCTAATTTTGAGTTATTCTTTTATCTTGCTGTGAAAATTAAATAGAACAGACATGCAGAATGAGTATTTGTCTCAGATCTTCTAGTAAGGGTGATGAGGCAGGCCACTAAACACATTAAAGTTTAAAAACCAAGTTTTTATTTCTCTTAGGATTATAGTACTTACATAATAAACATTTTTGTACAAGTAAATGTCTTTGAAATTAAACTATATTTCATTATTTATTCCAGTTTCTTTCTGAGTTTCACTGTCTAAATATAGGTTTCAGAAGGTTGTGTCATCGTGCTGGTCTTAACTAACATCTAAAATATTGTGATATGTAGTATTCTAGTTTTATTCAGTATTAATACAGAAGTAGAACAACAGTTCAACAAGATCTGTGTAGCTCTGAATGGTATTATAGATCATGTGTTAGAAGTCATATTGGGTTGTCTTTTTGCAAAACATAAACTATACTAGTGTTACATATAATTTAAGCAATAAACCTAATAATAGGAATCTATTGGTTTGTTTTGTTTTGATTTTTGTTTTTTGTTTTTTAATAAGTTAAGTTCAAGAAAGAAAATGTTGTTGCTTACTACTATGTCATATAAGCTATTTAATACTATTGTGCTTGAAACATTTAAATATTACTCGAAGGGCAGTGTGCCATGAGAGGAAGCCTGGTAAGGTCGAGCTAAGGTTAGAAGCCCCGGAGACCCTGAAAGGATGGTAGGAGCTTTGCCTACACCCTGTTACATAACTGCAGCCGCCCCCACACCACACACACACACACACACACACACACACACACACACTCACACACAGTGAGATTTGTGGCCATCAGTCAGGTAGGCGCAACACCCCTAGCCTTTCTGCATGTAGATGAAGCATCTCTAATCTCTCCAGACCAAGCCAATAGGAAGCACCTACTGTCAGACCCCAACTGATCCACAAACTGTATATAAAGATCCTCTCCAGAAGGAAGAAAGGTGTGTGAGAATTATTCTGTCCTCTGAGAGTGTTGTCATAACAGCTGTAACACCGCCCCCAGGGAAGAGAACTACTCTCCCAAAATGCCACCAGGAGCTTCCCTTTCCTCTTCCTCTCTGGGTAGTCAGCCTTCTGCTGGCTCAGCATAGCTCAAGTCAGCTCAGCCCAGTCAGTGTGCCCTCTGGAAGCAACAGCAGTGGTGGAGGCTGCAACAGCAGCAACAGCTGAGGTAGCTGAGGCATTTCCCCCTTCCATCTTGTGCCCTTTCCCCTTCGATGGAACCCTCGCATCTGGCCCAGCCACAGATTTCTGTGGAACGCGTTCTCTGGTACACAGGCCCACAATTACTGTTATGAATATATTTTAGTAGAAGCTTGTATATGTTTTATTCTACTTTTTCCTAGAAAATGCCAAGTTGCAGGAAAGCAATATTTATATATTTTTGAGAAGGTTATTTTTTTTTTAAAGAAGAACTACTAAAAGTGATAAAATAAAATGTTTTGGGAACAAAAGTAAACTTCCTAAACAAATGTGGTTTTCAATTATTCATAGATGGTTAATTACTGCCTGCACACTTTGTATATTTTTCAATCAGGATTTGAGACATATGTTCACCTCTGTTTTCTCCTGGATTTGGTGAAGATATTAGGACCCTTTCTAGTCCACAATAGAGATTTGCTATAGTGAGAGCATCTGAACTTATAAGCAATTCCTAACATTGTAAGGGTTTAAAGAGTTACTCTAAATGGATTTAAGGAAAGTTACATGGTTCATTTGAACATGAACTGTGAGGCGTATCCTTTCTGTGACAGAGAGAATAAAGCAGGTTTTCACTAAGACATTTGGAGGAAAATTAAGATAGGTAAGTAATTAGCTGTTGCAACCTTACTGGCTTGAGAGATTTACAAAATACAAAATCATATGTTAGCCCAGTTAACTAGAAAAAATTATCTATCTATCTATCTATCTATCTATCTATCTATCTATCTATCTGCAAATAATGACATTATTTTTTAAAAAATTTTCAAAATTGTTATAGCTCATAAACTCAACATATATAAGCTAATGAGAAACATGTCTAGTTCTTTCTCATATATTTACTCTACAGATTGAACAAGAACAGTATAACATTTAAATTATAAGGATACACATGTGTTTAGAAAACATCAGTGAAAAGAATCAGAAACTAAAATGCACATTATATTCTTATTCTTCAGCTTGCCTCCAATTCTTCCACTTAATGAAGAAACAATGGCAAACTGGTCCAAAATACTCATTTTGAAAACTTCATTGAAATTCTACTGTTTCTTATTACTCTCATTTCTCTATGCCACAGAACAATTTTAATTAAGGTTATATGCATCCAGGGTCATTAATAATCTGCTGATTAATTGCTACCTCATGATTGTAAGATGGCTACTTTGGAAAGGTTATAAATTATGTCTAGACTCTAAATGCTAGACAACTCAAATGGAATAAAAAGAATCGGAAAAGACTATCTGAGAAAGTGGAGGGAAATTGAAGGAAAGAAAATAACCAACAGAAAGGGACTGGGACAGGAATAAGTCAAGGCTAGCTCTTCTCTTCAGTCTATTGTGTTGTCCTTAGTCTTTATAAAATTGTTAAATAGCAAAGTACCAGAGTATTTTACTAAATTGCTTTTAGAAATTTCTTTTTATGCTGACAGAAATACTGGTGTGCTCTACTCCAGATTATCCATGAAATGTTCTAGCTTTAAAATAGAATATTAAAACAATTATAATCTCTTCACATTTAATTACTTGCTAATAGCGCTGGCATATATGCTATCTTCTCTTTCTATGCAATATGTGTTTTATGTCATATATTACATAAAAATCTGCCAAAGTCTTTTTAATACTAACTTGCTTGTACTTCATCAAGTTCTCAAGATGACTCTGAGAGCCATTTCTCTTTTGAAATTGGTTGTGGAGCACAATGAAGAAGGGCTGACCCCTGAACTTCTAGGCTATGAGGGCTAAGATGATAAACAGAGTTTCAGGAAAGTTATAAAACTTGTAGTGGCTGGTTTTGCTTTTATATTTTTGTCTTTCAATTTCTGTATAAGAGTCCTACTGAATGCACAAAAGAGTAGTTAAGTAAATACTGATGAGTAGAACAGGTCATCTAAGCTTAAAGTATACTATCAGTGTTTATAAAAGTTAGTGATACAATATTTCTATATATTATTTCACATGAACATACTTATAAGTCATATGATTTAGTCACTGAGAGTGTACAAATCTGTCAAAAAATTTCAAGGGCAATGCTTGCTAAAACATTTTGCTGTATCAAAAAATATTTCAAAAGTAAATATGTGCAATCAGTTGACATTATTCTCCCCATTCCTGAATCCAACATGTTAGCCAAGATTTCCAAGCAAATCTTTGCAAAGTATTTTATTTATGCATTTGTTTATTCTAACAATTTCATATAAATGGAATAGTAGCTCTTTTGTGAAGAGTAATGCATCCTGTAATCACCCATTTTGCTGTATACTAACATCCTTATAGCAACTAGTACTATTTAAAGTGGTTATGCTCTAGCTGCTTTAAGGATATATATATATATATTTTTTTTCTTGGTGTTAATATAAAAAATAGTCATAAACATGTGGATTTTTCTTTTCCTTTTTAACACAAAATATTTCAAGGTACAGGTATAATTTCAGAGGACGTTTCCATTTTTTAAAGATTTATTTATTTACTTTATTTATATAAGTACATTAGAGCTGTCTTCAGACACAGCAGAAGAGGACATCAGAACCCATTACTGATGGTTGTGAGCCACCATGTGGTTGCTGGGAATTAAACTCAGGACCTCTGGAAAAGTAGTTGGTTCTCTTAACCACTGAGCAATTTCTCTAGTCATGGACCTTTTCATTTATATTAGGTATATAACTAGGAACTGAAATTACTGCTTACATGTTAGCTACTTACATGTTTAAGAATAGAAAAGTTATTAAATATTTTTCAAAATGAATATTTCATTTTAAATTTTAGCAAAAGTTCCTGATGTTTTCATACCTTTTTCATTACTGTGGTTGATTTATACCTACATATTTACATTCATGTTTCCTGATATTGATTTGCATGCATTTAGTAACTAATGATGCTGACATCTATGCAGGAATTTACTGGACATTTATGTGTTCATAATTTTTCAGCAGAAGTCTTTAAGTTTTGTTTTCACATTTTCAAATTTGTTAATCCTGTGCAACTCTAGGGGCTCTTGATCATTGAATTTTATTTTTTCAATTTAGAATTTTTAAATATGGTTTTACTTTATAGCCTGTTTCTTTAGTTTCTTTTCTACTTTTCCCCCATGAGCAAAATGTTGTATTTGTTATCATTTGCATACTTTTAGCTATGTTTCAAATGTTGCTTTATTGGATTAAAAGTATTACAAAATATCACAGCAAAATAAACGAGATACAAAGGCAATTTATTTCAATGAACTTCTACACAGTTTAAATAATGCATCCTGATGCTGTAGAGATTCACACTGTACATTACAGTTTACTTATTGACTTTTGATTTTCTTTGATATCCAAGCTACACCTCTTTATATGTTAGAATCTTTGATAAAAAATTTTAATAACCATCATCTAATGTAGATTCATCTTGATAAACCCTTTTTTCGTGCAAAAATGTGTCACAGATTAAGTATACACATTTATATATAGGAGCCATTTTGAATTATGTTTTGTGTAAAGGTTAATCTAAATACACACATCTTTATACACACAGATAAGCATAAATCTTTCCTGTCATCCAAGAACATTCTTTTTGTAGCAGTTGCTTTCATACAAAGCATAACTGTTAAAAATGCAGAGAAAAATTGATTGTGAGGAGGCCAGATCCAATTAGTACTCCTACAACACAACTTCAATACCAAAACTCAGGGACCATCTTTTAAGTGGTATCAGAAAAGCTAAAAGAGCCAGGGGTGGGGAAGGTGTGCCATGAGAGTGCTGACTATGCAGGGTGAGGTACAATTAGGAAATCTCAAGGACATGACTTCTGAAAGAAAACTTGAACTATTGAAACAGAGTAAACATCAAGATTAGATGGAAATTTTATTGGGTTCAACTCTAGAGGAGCCAGCAGACTAGTGATGAAATACCAGGTGATTATATGTAGAAACAGGTACATGCGGGCAACATCAAATATATTCAGCTGATTATTTTTATATGTTGATATGTTTATATGTATATATAACAATACTGGTTTTTTTAAGCCCTTGAATTTGAGAGGGAAGGGAGGTAAGACATGGGAAATCTAACTAGAAGGATATATATATATATATATATATATATATATATATATATATATATATATATTTAAGTATCCATTTGTTCTTACACTGTTTAAACTTTTTATTATTATTTAAAGATCCTCCTTTGTATCTTCTGAAAGGGAAATCACTATGGCTATAATTGTAAATTTGTATTTTACCATTCCATATGGCTTAGCTTTATGGACTACTCTGATATCTCACTAAGCATTGCTTTGTGATATATTTCTACCTACAGCATACGAGTATGTGCTTCACATGAATGGGTAGCTACTTTGGATTTAGGATGATATTTTAATCTTAACTAAACTAATAAACAACCATATATTCTTTATTAGGAGGCTGTAAATTTTGACCCTGATAACCAAAACAACTGTAGCCAAACATGAACTCTAAAACAACAGACTATTCCTGTGGCTTCATCAGAAATATTTTTTCTTTTAATTAATTATTTTATTTGTTTACATTCCAAATATTGCCGCCCTCCTGGTCCCTGCTCCCACAGTTTCTCATCCAGTTTCATCTCCTCCTTGCCTCCTTACCCTCAAAGAGGGTATTCTTCCCCTCCCCATCCCAGATTTAGACTCATCTTTTCCCACTGAAGACAGACCAAGCAGTCCTCTGCTATATATGTGCCTGGGTCTTGGACCGACCCCTAATGCCTGGTTGGAGGTTCAGTCTTTAGGAGCTCTTAGGGTTCCAGGTTATTTGAGACTTCTGGTCTTCCTATGGGTTTGCCCTCCATTTCAGCTCCTTTAATCCTCCCCCTAATTCCCCCATAGGTGTCCAATTTCAGTCATGTGATCAGATGTCTCAGTCAGCTGCTGGTAGTGACTCTCAGAGGACAGATATGCTAGACTTCTGTCTGTAAGCACATCATAGCATCAGTAATAATTTCAGACCTTAGTGCCATCCCAACCAAGTTAAGAGGGATCCCAAGTTAGACTGGTCACCGGTTAGCCTTTTTTTCAGTCTCTTCTCCATTTTTGTCCCTTCATTTCTTTTGGACAAAAGCAGTTCTGGGTCAGAAATTTTTACTGTGGGTTGGTGACCTCATACATCCACTTGGGGCCCTAACTATCTACTGGAGGTGGACTCTTCTGAGTTCCCTCTCCCTACTGTTGAGCATTTTGACTAAAGTTACCCTCATTGAGTCCTGATAGTCTCTTGCATCCCAGATCTTTGAGAATATCTAGAGGGTCACCCCATCTCCCATTCCCAGAAGGTAGATATTTCCATTCATTATTTTGGCCCCCTGGGCTCTTCTCCTGTTCCCCTACATACCCTCCCATACCTGAAACTGTCTGCCTTTCCCCCTCCCCTATCCTACTCATGGTTGTTTTGATTTGCACTTTTCAGACAAGTATGGATTTTGAACATTTCCTTAAGTACTTCTAGACCTTTCGAGATTGCTCTGTTGAAAATTCTCTGTTTAGCCCTGTAATCCATTTTTAAATTGGATTATTGGGTTTTCTGGAAGGCAACTTCTTAAGTTCTTTATATATTTTGGATATTAGTCATCTGTCAGGTGTAAGGTTAGTGAAGATTTTTGCCCAATCTGTAGCTTGCCAATTTGTCTTATTGATGGTGTCCTTTGCCTTAGAGAAGCTTTTCAGTTCCATGTGGTCTGTTAACAATTGTTGATCTTAGAGCCAAAGCCATTGATGTTTTGTTTAGAAAAAATTCCCTTATTCCAATGAGCTCTATGCTCTTTCCCACTTGCTCTTCTCTTAGATTCAGTGTATCTGGTTTTATGTTGCATCCTTGTTCCACTTGGGCTTGAGCTTTGTGCAAGATGATAAATGTGGTTCTATTA
Source organism: Mus pahari (assembly GCF_900095145.1). Classification (NCBI taxonomy): domain Eukaryota; kingdom Metazoa; phylum Chordata; class Mammalia; order Rodentia; family Muridae; genus Mus; species Mus pahari. The sequence continues at coordinate 52,455,476 of NC_034602.1, forward strand.
TCATTCTATTTGTCAACCACCAGTTAAACCAGCACCATTTACTAAAGATGCTTTCTTTCTTTCTTCTTCTTTTTTTTTTACTGTATGTTTTTGACTTCTTTGATAAAGATCAAGTGCCCATAAGTGTGTGGGTTTATTTATGGGTTTCGATTCTATTACACTGATTGACCTGTGTGTTTCTGTTCTAATACTATGTAATCTTTATCAAAATTGCTTGAGATCAGAGATGGTGATTCCCACAGGAAGTTCTTTTACTGTTGATAATTGTTCTGCTATCCTAGGTTTTTTTGGTTTTCCATCAGAAGTTGAGAAGTTCTCGCTTCATGTCTGTGAAGAATTGGGTTGGAATTTTGATGGGGATTGCATTGAATCTGTAGATTGCTTTTGGTAAGATGGCTATTTTCACTAGATTAAATCTACCAATCCATGAGCATGGGAGATCTTTCTATTTTCTGAGGTTTTCTTTTTTCTTTTGTTAATTTATTCACTAGTTATTTGACAACTCCATAGACAGAGATTACATGATCTACAATGAAACAATGCCTTAGCACCTCACTCTCTACCACCCCTATTTAGCTCTTCTTTTCTTTACAAATCTTTTTTTACCACATTCATTTCTATTTCTTGCATTCTGACCCACTTAATTTAACCAACACCTTCTGCACGACCATGATGTCTTGTGGGCTGAGCAGAGGGATCAAAGTTAAAGACAATGACCCCCTTCTAAACTCCTAGTATCTACAAATAGCCAAGAGATTCTGAGGTCTTCTTTGATCTTTTACTTCAGGGATTTTTAAGTTTTGTCATACAGATCTTTTACTTGCTTGATCAGAGTTATACAAAGATATTTCATATTATTTGTTCCTATTGTGAAGGGTATTATTTCCCTAATTTCTTTTCCAGTCTGTTTATCATTTGTATAAAAGTAGGCTACTGATTTGTTTGAGTTAATTTTACATCCAGCCACTTTGTTGAAATTGTTTATACCTGTAGGAATTCTCTGGAAGAATTTTGAGGGTTGCTTATGTATCATATCATCCACAAATAGTGAAACTTTGACTTCTTCCTGAAACTTTTACTTTTATGCTCTTTCAAAATATCTTTCAGCTTTCTAACAATAATCAACTTAATTTATAATCTTAAATATTCTTCCAAAAATCATTATAAATATTGTGATTTCCTGGTCAATAAGAGACATTTGGCAATAAATATACTTTATAATATCTATATTCTGTATTAAATACTGTACCATATACCTTTTTATAATACTGAAAATTTGACCTAAGAAAGGTTCCATTATAGTAACCACAGAAGCCAGGAAAGTAAAAATAAAATAATGTAGAGATTGACCAATAAACGCTATTCAGATGTAATTAGTAAGACAGAAATTGTACAAGGGTGTAAAGGAGAAAAGGCCAATGCTCTATTAAATGAGCATTGGGTAGGAAACAGAATTCAGAAGGAAAAGAAAGAAGACTGAAATAAGTAAGCATGTTTGAAAAAGTCACAAAAATATATTATAAGTTCATGAAAATGACTTTATATACTGTATATATATTTATATATTTTATATATGGATTATACATATATAACATATATGCACATATGCATATATACATATGGATATATGGATTACACACACACATAAGAATTATACCACATGATATAATAAAGCCTCTAAGAAATATAGGCAAGAAAGAAGGAAAGAAAGAAAAGGAAAAAGAAAAGAAAAAAAGGAGAGAAAAGAAAAGAAAAAGGGAAAAATAGGGGGAAAAAGAAACATTTTTAGGCATGACAAATCTACCTGGGAACTCTTGGTTTAGAAGACTCCCAAAACAATATATACTACAGCCATTACCAATTGTTGCCTCCCAGAACTTGAAGGTAAGATTTTATTGCTGAACATAGAAGGAACTTCCTACAGAAAAATAAGCAATCATATTGGAACTGACCTGGAAATCATCTCCCTGAGGACTGACTCTCATAGTATCAGAAGTTGTTATGCAAGCTGCCAAGGGAGAAAAGCAATCATCAATCATACCAAGATGTGAAGATATAAAACACAATATCATCTAACCTGGCATGTATATATGCCCAATAGTATTAATGTCATTATGATCTTGTGAGTAGCCAGCACATGTCTCAATCGAATTTAGACACTATTAATTGGAGAAAATAGTTGCTTGTACTGAAAACCGACCTAACTAAACATATCTGAGAGTCATAGACCCTAGATGATAACCTTCCAATTTGATTTCCCTAAAACAATGTAATTTATAATTGTATTATAAATAAATATCCTTGCCGGGCCTGGTGGCACAGGCCTTTAATCCCAGCACTCGGGAGGCAGAGGCAGGCGGATTTCTGAGTTCGAGGCCAGCCTGGTCTAC
>NC_034602.1:52458355-52523632 GCF_900095145.1 Mus pahari
TATATATATATATATATATATATATATATATATGTGTGTGTGTGTGTGTGTGTGTGTGTGTGTGTGTGTGTGTACATTAAATATATATGTATATTAAAAAGTGGTCATGATACTGAGGAGTGGGTTGAGTTCAGGGAATTCTGGAAATCAGGTATGTGTAGTACTCATATAAGAAATTCTCAAAATTCCCAAATTAAACAAAACAGTGTATTTTCATGCTTGGTTTTATACTCACACAAATTTCTAAATAGTTGCTTCTTTTATTGTTTAATTTAAGAAATATGTAATCACAGTATCTACTCAGAAACTGGAAAGTTAGTCATGAATATACCTTATTGTAATATAAAATAGTTGTGTCCTCTGGGTGTATGATTAAGAAACTTTTCACAATCTGAATTTATATCCAATTTCATTTTTGCCTGTTTATATTTTCCTCTCCACTGCTTCTATAATTTATTTTTAATATTTTATTTTTTATTTTAATATTTTTATTTTTTATTAGGTATTTTCTTTATTTACATTTCAAATGTTATCCCATTTCCTAGTTTCCCCTCCAAAAACTCCCTACCCCTTCCTTCCTCCCCCTGCTCACCCACCCACCCACTACCGCTTCCTGGCCCTGGCAGTTACCTATACTGGGGAATACAACCTTCACACAACCAAGGGCCTCTCCTCCCATTGATGACTGATTAGGCCATCCTCTGCTACATATACAGCTAGAGCCATGAGTCCCACCATGTGTTTTCTTTGATTGGTGGTTTAGTCCCAGGGAGCTCTGGGAGTACTAGTTAGTTCATATTGTTGTTCCTCCTATGGGACTGCAAACCTGTTCAGCTCCTTGGGTACTTTCGCTAGCTTCTTTAATTCTTTATTTTTAGGAACTGTTCATGATTAGTGTGTTTGTGTATGTGGATTTTTGGATGGGTATGATTGTGCTTAAAGCAATTTAACACAAGAACAAAGTGTTTTTGTACTTTAATTCTTCTTTCTCAAATAAGAATATGGATAGGTAATGTTAATTACTGATTGAGACATAAAATAGTTTTGTATTACACAAGATTATATTAATTAGATCATTTCTTATCAGTGATATCAGTAGTACTTATCTGACTAAGACATTGGGATATTATACAGATCAAACGCATTGTGTATACTTTAGATTTTACTGTAGCATTTCTTTTAGTTTGTACAGTTTATTCTTCTCAGAACAGGTTATATTGTATTTTGTACAAAAGCAAAGTAGAACAAACCAAAGACAAGCAAGTAAAAAGAAGTTGATTTCTTTTTTGTGCGATAGCGTTCTGAGATATTTATAATACTTTGTTGCTCAACAGGAAAGCATATGGTCATATCTAATTTGAGTGTATTGGGAAATTTCATATATCTCAATCCCAGAACATAAAGAGATGTGTGTGAGAACAGAACTGAGAATGGGAGGAGAGGTTAGTTGAGAGGCAGGGGAGTCATGTGACAAAACCAGAGACCTCTGATCATCAGCAGGGTTCAAATCTGAGTTTATTGCCCAGAGCCTATGCTTATATAAAGTGTTTGAGTCAATCCCAAGTCTCTAACTCCTAGAAATAATATTTTGTCATACTGTCACCATTTTCCAGTGAAAGCCTTGCCTGATGAGGTAACTCAGACAGAGGCGGGTGTGTGTGGAGGTGCATGGTGGGGAGGGAGGCTATGGTCACTTGTTAGGACTTCCCTGAAGACAAGAAGCAGTCACTGTTCTGGACTTGGTTCCTTTTTGCTGTCTCACTGGTGTTCTGGGAAGCATCTTAGATCTAATGCCCTGAATGACAGATCAGGAGTCACAGGAACCTTTGGTGCCTTGCTCTCCATCCTACTTTTCCTTCACAAGGTTGATTTTCCCATCTGCCAAAAGTGCATCTTACTATTCCCCCTTAAACATGGCATAAATGCCTTAAGTTAACTGTAAAATATATGCGTGTGTGTGTGTGTGTGTGTGTGTGTGTGTGTGCGTGTGTGTATGTAAATATGTGTGTATATACAAACACATATATATCTTTCAAATGTAGTTAAACTGTGATATTTTTATATATGGATTTATTTTCCAAAATGGAAGAATAAGGACTTTAAGCCACCCTTGAGGTAATATTTTCTAGTAGACATGGAAACTTAAGAAAACACACTGTACTTTCCTGCTTTGACAAAGATAAGATATGGAGAAAATTTTCCCAAATAAAATCATTTTAGAATTTCCTCATCTAAAAATTCAGCAGTTACACTTCTTTCTGCTATTTTTTTCCACAAATTTTCCTTTTAATTAGTCAGTGATTTCAAATATAAATCATTTTTAACTTCAGTTACATTTTCATAGTAAACAATTAAGAAAATAAGGAATCCACTATCAGTACTATAGTTTTAGGCAAACTGAAACAAACAATAAGTATACATTTTTATGATAGTTTAAATATGTAAAAGTGCAAGCCCATATAGATGTCTATTTTGTGTTTGATGACATGCTTCTACACTGTGAATTCATGATATTGGCACCACATTAAGAAGAGAAATAAAGATAGGAGATAAGAGAGAGAGAAGGGTGAATATGAGTCTCAGAGCTGCAGAGCATTTCAGCTGTAGTTTTCAGGGTTGTCTTTGTATACTTTATCATTTCTTTGGTTTTCTTTGTTTTAAAGATGTCATGTGTCATGAGATGCAGCTTTACACTGGTTTTACTGCCTGTCATAGTCATAGTTGACAATGCTAGTTTTTTTCCTGTCAGTCAGAGTCCCACTATACTGCTAGCATTCTTCTACAGTACAGAAAATTTATTGCAAGGCAAGGTGCATTTTATGCTTACAGCTATTGCAATGATGCTGGTAATAACAACACTACATCCCCACAAGCAACTGTTATCTGTAAGAGAAGAGCCCCAACTTCTGAAGCGCAAGATACTGAATTTGAAAATATTTATAGTAAAGACAGTAATTTTTTTAAATATTCCATTAGAAATCAGAATTCAGAATTGTTTATAATTGTGTTATGCTTGTTTTAACCCTGGGTTAAGCTAAAATACAAACAAACACAATTTGTTGAGTATATCTTCATGTTGAAAAAAAAAAAAAAAACACATGCAAAGAATTGCAAGGTATGAAGTTTCCATCTTGCAGTGAAATGAATTGGGAATGTTGACTTTCTTCCACAAAGAGGAAGGAGTAGCAAAAAGATCTCTACTAGCTTTACTTTCAATTCATATCAATGATATATATTGTCTTAGTCAGGGTTTCTATTCCTGCACAAACATCATGACCAAGAAACAAGTTGAGGAGGAAAGGGTTTATTTGGCTTACATCACCAAAGGATGCAGGACTGGAACTCAAGCAGGCCAGAAAGCAGGAACTGATGCAGAGGCCATGGAGGGATGTTCTTTAGTGGCTTGCTTCTCCTGGCTTGCTCAGCCTGCTCTCTTATAGAACCCAAGACTACCAGCCCAGAGATGGCTCCACTCACAAAGGGACCTTCCATCTTGATCACTAATTGAGAAAATGTCTTACAGCTGGATCTCGCTGGAGGCATTTTCCCAACTGAAGCTCTTTTCTCTGTGATAACTCCAGCTGCATCAAGTTGACACACACATACACACACACACACACACACACACACACACACACACAATATATATATATATATATATATATATATATATATATATATATATATATTTCCATATCAATAAAATTAAATAAACCATGGTACCTATTCCCCAGAGTTATGGCAACACTGAAAGGCATTGAAAATTAATACCAAACAAATGTATACATACTCATATGTGATTGTCACTTTCCTTCTTGTGACATCCTCTAAGGCACTTAGGTCACCTGTAATGTGAACTAAGAACACTGTTAGCTATCAGCTATTAAAGCCAAATCCCTTAGGAGACTTGAAGTTGGCAATAATCTCACCTTTGGACTTGGGGCCTCTGTCATCTCTCAGAATGTGTAGTTATCTTGTTCCTTCTATGACTTATTTTATATATGACTTTTATCCTTAATGCCCTGATTCAGTAATCACAGACGTTTTATGCTGTTCATTTTCTCTGTTTGCAGTGGAAACTCTAGGATATCATTAACCAAATCATTTATATTATCCCTCATAAAGCCTCTCCTACTTTCTGGGTCTGAATGAAAACTGGCAACTTAAGATTCCAGGACAGGGGAGGGTATAGGGAAGCTTTGGGATAGCATTTGAAATGTAAATGAAGAAAATATATAATAATAAAATAAAATACATTATTGGACAATTGTGAAATAAAAGAATAATTTTACTAGAAAAAAAAAAAACAATGAACTTATTTGTCTTCTATTGTGAAACTCACATTCCCCACTGTACCTCATCTCAATTTTCTGCTTACTTTGATACCTAAAGGTAATGACAATGTTATTTTTCTCTCCATTATCATTTTGTCCAAATCTAGCACATAAACTACACATTATCATAAAATGTACCCTATGTTTTCTGACAAGATCACTATATTCATGCTTATTAATTTCAGGAAACTATTATTCATCAGAATAAGTTGAGAACCCATCACACAGATTTTATTGTAAATGATAAAGATTATTTACCCAATAACTCATACCTAGTATTCATGCCATTCTTCAGTTATATTATTTAAAATATCGATACCTTCAAATTATTGGTTTCCTTCACCTAGAGGAGAAATTAACTTAAAAATCCAATTAAAAAAATAATGCAAGCAGATAATTCTCTTACATTTTAATGTTAATCCGAAATAGCCAATTTTGCTTCTTATGCTAAAAAAAAGTTACCTATCATTTTTTTACAGTTGATTGCCAAATCATACCAAATTGTTTTGAGATTAAAAAATTCTGATATGTATGAATGATATTCACATTCCTATGTTCTCTTTCTAGAACATAGCTTGTTAATGCTAGAAACCAAATAGTTGATTCAGTGTATTGCCTATGGAAATTAGGGTTCTTGAAATTAAAAAGAACAATATAGTGTGTATCCTACTTTAATCCCAATTCCTTAGTATAAACCTCATCACCTGAATAATCAATTGACATTTCTGATGCGGTGTAAAGTTAAAACCTTGAAATTAACATTATCTTTATAACTGTATGCTACTAAAATGAAAATGGAACCAGGATGCTATTTGATTATTTTAAAGCACTAAATGATTTCAGAGTTGCTACATTTTCTATTTGACAGTGCATAATTGTCATCTAATATTTTTTATGTGAAATCTCAAACCCCCAATAAAATCATGATTTAGTTTAGTCTAAAGCATAGAAAATATTACACTTTATGGATAGGGATCCCTTTTGAGTGCCATTCTATGTCAAATGTTTCCCATTATTCCATTCCCCTCATTAATTTATAAACATTTGTTTCCTATGACTTTTGACACACAAATTGCCTTCAGATGTGAGCTGTGATTAATCCCTACTTGCCCATCCTTTCATAAATGGAGCTATCGTTTTTTTTTTTTTTCTTTATCTTCAAAGTTCATTTTTTCAATTATTTATTAGATATTTTCTTCATTTACATTTCAAATGCTATTCCAAATGTCCCCTACACCCTCCCCTTGCCCTACTCCCCTACCCTCCCACTCCCACTTCTTGGCCCTGTCATTCCCCTGTACTGGACCATATAAAGTTTGCCAGACCAAGGGGCCTCTCTTCCCAATGATGGCTGAATATGCCATCTTCTGCTACATATGCAGTTAGAGACATGAGCTCTAGGGGTACTGATTAGTTCATATTTTGGCTCCACCTATAGGGTTGCAGACCCCTTCAGCTCCTTGGGTACTTTCTCTAGCTCCTCCATTGGGGGCACTGTGTTCCATCCAATAGATGACTGTGAGCATCCACTTCTGTATTTGCCAGGCACTGAAATAGTCTCACAGGAGACCAGAAGCTGTAAAGAACCCAGATGTTCCTCAACAGAGGAATGGATACAGAAAATATGGTACAATTACACAATGGAGTACTACTCAGCTATTAAAAACAATGAATTTATGAAATTCTTTAGCAAATGGATGTATCTGGAGGATATCATCCTGAATGAGGTAACCCAATCACAAAAGAACTCACTTGATATGCACTCACTGATAAGTGGCTGTTAGCCCAGAAACCTAGAATACCCAAGATACAATTTGCGAAACACAAAAAAATCAAGAAGGAAGACTAACATGTGCATACTTCATTCCTCCTTAAAATAGAGAACATAATACCCATGGAAGGAGTTACAAAGTGTGGAGCTAAGACGAAAGTATGGACCATCCAGAGACTACCCCACCTGGGGATCCATCCCATCATAAGCCACCAAACATAGACACTATTGCACATGCCAGCAAGACTTTAATGAAGCTATCGTCTTATTTTTTATTTATTTATTTTTTATTATTTATTTATTTATTTTTGGTTTTTCAAGACAGGGTTTTTCTGTATAGCCCTGGCTGTCCTGGAACTCACTTTGTAGACCAGGCTGGTCTCAAACTCAGAAATCTGCCTGCCTCTGCCTCCCAAGAGCTGGGAATAAAGGCGTGCACGATCAGGACTGGCAAAGCTATTGTCTTAATAAAGTAAAAAGATAAAGTTATACTCAGAACATAGGTAAGGCGAGAACATACTAAGAAAATACTGATATAACTATTTGGACCAGGAATTGTGTGTAGAGGTATGAATAGATCTCTACATGTGACTTGCACATAGAATAGCATGTGACTTGAGAATTTTAGGCATGTACTAATCTCTCTTCCCTTGAATTTCAAATCCATGACAGGAAGGGATGGCAACTCTGACCTATATACAGGATAGTGTTCAAATTCTAGGACAGCCAGCAAGTACCGAGAGGATTCAACATAAAACTAGGTTAACTACATGTTGTATAGATTCAAATGACCCATGGCCACCATTTCTTAACCACATTTACTCTAGAAATAGGCAATCAAAAATGACAAGTTAGCTGGAGATGACTAGGTTAGAAGACTTGCTTCCGTGCACAAGTCTCACATTTGATCGCCACAGTGTGTTCTTCTTCCTCCTTCCCTTTCTTCTTTTTTGCCTTTGTTTCCTGAGGTTTAAACTCTGTACCTCAGGCATGTTTTCTACAACAACATGAATATCATCCCTTATAACTATAATCATATCTCACCTGTCAACTGGACTACATGGATTATGGGTTCCTTAAACTTAATTATTAACAGAAAAAATGATCATAGATGAGTTGGACTCATAGCTAACCTTCCCTTTACTATACTCCAGTAATTTTCTAGTAGCACACGTAGCTCGTAAAAACATTGTTTTATTTTTCTTTGCCTATTTTAGTTGATATTAATTCAATATTTATCCATCATAAAATAGCTAAACATAGCATCTATCGGCCTCTTTAATTTGTGCAGTAATTCAATTTTTTTCTTTTAGACTTCTTAGAAAACACTAGGGTGATATTTTAAGAAACACAGAATTTTGTCACCTCTTTTGTCGCCTCTTTTACTCATTTGTGTTAGCTTACTTCACACTTTCCTAATTTGGAATGATTAGTATTCAGATTGTCCAATTTTAGTTTCAATGAAATACACAGAATCTCTCCCTCACTCTCCCTGTCTCATTATTTTCATCCGACCCCTTCAAAGTTTTAAATCTTTAAATAAGGATATGAGAACTGTAAGTTTATCAGCAAATGCATATTAGTATATGCCTGCAGGCAGTTTAAATGAGGAGAGCAATTTGAGTTTCTCAGACCTGACCTAAAATGTGTTGTATTAAATACAAAATACTTAACCCACTTAGAGAAGAACTCCTTCAAACACTGAGTTTGTGAGCCAGGAGTCTAACAGTGTACTGTAGGAGAGGACCAATTTCAGAAGCAAATATTGGGTTCGGTTACCAGCAAAGGGCAGGATCTGCTTCAGGCTACACTTTAGAGTCGTTAAAGAATAATTTCAGAGCTTCATAATTCAAGAAATCTCTTTAACTTTTGCTCCATTTCTTATTCCCTGACTGCAGCTTTTATTTTAGGATATTTCACAGAAGTATTCTAAATGAATTCACCATATCCTTATACTTACCAAAATCAAGAATAATCCATCCTGTATTTTCTTCCTCCCAGGGTCCACTCCCTCGTGTCTCACCAATTAGTGTGATGAGTCATGAAGAAGCAGTGAACTAAATAGGCCATTTTATTCTTTTTGTGTTTTAACTCAAGGTTTGGAAAGAGGGTAATATTTCCAGGATGACTTTTCTTTCCAAAAGTAGGATAGATCATAGTCTGAGGTATGACACTACATCAGTATAACAAACACTGTGCCATTTTGTTTTCAAATGTGCTCAAACTGGAGAAAAAAAAATTAAATGATCATCTCTAATGGTATGAAAACACTACCAGTGGAAAAAGTTCAGTCCAAAAACTATAAATAAGTTTTTTTTTTAAACAGATACTTGTAGGAGAAAAGAGGACTTTTAAATTCCAGAACCCTCAAAATCACAACATGAGGGCTGCATTATTTAAGAGTTCTTCATAGCACCATCATTTGTGACATTCTTTATCCAATAATCTGGTATTCAGATGGCTTTGACATTATCAGACTCTAGCCAGCTTCCTATCTAAGACGTCTATAATTCAAGGAGATTTGAAGAGCCTCCCTGTAGATAGTTTGCAATGTGGGTAAACAAATGATAGAACAACACAAAAGAGAAATTGCATCTTTTTTTGTCCTATGCTGGTTAGCATCAGATACTATCAAAATATTCTATCCATATGAAATTTTTGATCTTAGTAACAACTTAATTAAGAAATATAATAAGTTTAGGTTTTGTTGATAGAAAATACTGAGGCAAATATAAGCAGGATCTTATTCTACATTACTAAGAAGTAGTAACAAAGACTATAAATACAATTGTTCAAAAGTTGGGAGTTCTAAAACACATTCTATAATTCCACTCCTTAGAAGAGAAAGAAAGAGAAAATTCTAGGAAGGAGAAAGAGGGGACCAATAAGAAGGAGGAGAGCGAAAAGAGGGTTGAATTTGCTCTCTTTAATAGTAACTGATATTTAAGGTATTTATAATGTTCATGTCTCTGCACAGTCAGGTGTTACAACCAAGTATCTCTGTGCAGACACTCTGTAAATGGTCACGTATCCTCTCCTGTGTTCTAATTTTACCTTTTATTTCCACCATCAATTCCTTGCATAGCTTTCCTCTCCATGGTATCTCATATCTCTTCTCAAGAGGAAGGCTCCCAGGTGGCATTAGGTAATGTTTCCCTGATAGATTGGGCCCATTCTTGCTAGATCCTTCCAAGGAAGGAAGGAATATAGAGGACATAACCTAAAAGATGTGGCAGCAAATATTAACAGAGATAAGAGTACATTTCTGCTCATGGTTTTTTATCATTCTTTCCATTTTCTACTGGAAATATCTTGAATTCCTTTTGGGGATGTGGGTCTTAAGACTCTGCAGGTCTGCAGATGATGATGTATGTATAGGAAAAAATGGATAGTGGACATAGTAAATAGCCAACACAATGAGACTGATCAGAGGATATGTGTTAACTGATAAAGACTATCGCACACCACACCAACATACATCCACCCCACTCACACCTTCAACACTTACACAAAGTAACCTTTTCTGCCTAGACTCCTGTACAATTATCTATCCTCCAGAAAATAACTGAGATTATCTTCAGATACCCATCTTATTTCATCTGCCTATTATATTTTCACTATACATTTATTAGACACTCATCTGCTGCCTGTCCCTACATAGAATAAAACATTTTCCAAACATGGAGAACAAGGTAAATCAGGAAGTCTTCAAAGTTATATACCCCTAAGTATATGTGTGTACAGACCAGACAGTAATAGTTTATTTCTCTCTAAATTGACAGAGCTATAAAAAATAGGCACATCTGATACTTTTTTTAAAAAATGTTTCCTTTATTTACATCCCAAATGTTGCCCACCACTTCCCGGTCACCCCTCCAAAAGTTCTCCACCCCAGTCCCCCTCCCCTTTGCTTCTGAGAGGGGGCTTCCCCCTCTAACTCACTCACACCTCTGCACCCTCTTCTGCATCAAGTCTTAACAGGTTTAGGCACACTCTGTCCCACTGAGGCCAGAGAAGGTCTCTGTTACATATGAGCATGGAGCCACATACCAGCACAGATAAGCTCTTTGGTTGATGGTTTAGTCTCTGGGAGCTCCTGTGGGTCCAGGTCAGTTGATACTGTTGTTCTTCCTATAGTGTTGCCATCCCCTTCCGTTCCTTCACCCCTTCCCCCTAACTCATCCCTAAGGATCCCTAATCTGAGTCCAGGGGTGGCCTGTAAGTATCTGAATATGACTCAGTAAGCTGTGGGTAGAGCCTCTCAGAGGGCAGACATGCTACGCTCCTGTCTACAGGCACAACATGGTCAGTAATAGTGTCAGGGTTTGGTGCCCACCCATGGAATGGATCCCAAGTTGGGTTGGTCTCTGGATGACCTTTCCTTCAATCTGCTTCATTTTGCCGTTTATGTTCACTTTTTCAAACAGGAACAATTCTGGGTCAAATTTTGGAAAGTAGGTTAGTGACCCTACTCCTTCATTGGGGACCCTGCCTATCTACTGGAGTCAATATCTTTATAATCCATCTCCCCACAGTTGGGCATTTCAGCTAAGGTCACCTCCATTGACTCATGGGAGCGTCTCACATCCTAGGTCTTGGGGACTTTCTAAAGGTTACTCCAGCTCCCAACCCCCATAGTTTCATATTTCCATTTATTTTCCTGGCCCTCTGGACTTCTCTCCTGCCTCCCAACATTCCTGATCCTGACCCCTTTCCCTCTCCCCCTCTGCACTCCCACCCAGACCCTCCCTCCCTCTGCCTTCCATGATTTTCTCCCCTTCTAAATGGGATTGGAGCACCCTCATTTGTGGCTCTCTTCTTGTCAAACTTCTAATTATCTGTGGTTTGTATCATGAGTATTCTGTACTTCTTGGCTAATAAAGTTTTCAGTGAATACATAACATACATGTCCTTTTGAGTCTCGATTTTATTTCTTATTTCTTATTTTTTACTTAATACACCCAAAATTCAAAATTCAAACTATAATGCCAAATAATTTTTTTCTCCTTCTGTGCCTAATCACATCTGACATTAGAATTTCCAGCCAAGGAACCATAACTGGCATATCTCATAACTGCCTCTAAAGTGTCATACTTTCCAGCATTCCAGGGGATGTCAAGAAATTTCAGGGTAATGTCCATCAGAAAAAAGGTCACCTAGTAAAGAATGACAATGTTTTGAACTTTCTCTGATTATGAAAGAATAAAAGTCTGAAAATAGGAATAATAACAGTATTAAAATATGTATAGTAAAACTAAGCCTCAAGAAAGGATACTTTATATATCTCAATCAAAAGCCTAAAATATCCTCAAACTTGATGAGAACTTTGAGAGATTTCTACATTTTAAAATATAGTTGTGCACAAAACTCTAATCATCTAAAATACAGTGGGATACAGTCTAACATTTTGGATTGTGAGATAAATAGAGACATTCAAAGAATTTACACTTTTAAACATTTGAATTTTAATATCATTCTAAAATTTAAAAGATATACAAGATAAAGATGTAGCATTATATTATTTTAAAATTTTTGTTGAAACGGTTTAACAAATTAAGATTTGAAATATAACTATATTTTTTTTCTTTATTGTGCAATTAGTGATAGAACCATCTTTATAGGCAAGGGTTAAATAACACTCTATCCTACTGGGACAAATGGAGTACTGCTTTTAAATTAGAAAATATTTTAGGAATTTTAATATATATATATATATATATATATATATATATATATATATATTCAAGTTATCAATCAAGCAATACTAGTACAACTTACATAAGAGTAAATTGTGTTAAATCCATTGTCTGTGAGTCACCCTAAAGTTAATCTTCATTACTTTTGTATTAAAATTTTTTAATACCATAAAGCACTCTTAAATTAAACACATTGTTATATATACTATGGTAGAAGTAGTTTTAATTTTACATCTCCCTCAATAGAAGGTTATCAGAAGTTGTCTTTCTGAGCCTCCCCACCTTCACAATTTACCAGAAGAAATCTGCCAAGCATAGTATAAAGGTAATGAGTCTGTGGCAGTATCCCAGGTAACATCTTCAACATAATATCTGTATAAATTGTACCACTACTTGCAGAATACTAGTGGCAGGTACCAATAGTTTAATTTAAATTGAAGACATCATCTACATTTTACCTCCAGAATAATCTATGAGTTTCATATTTCCACTTACAAGTAATACTTTACCATGCTTGTAATACCTGGGCAATAAGCTCCCTCACTCCCTGTTTGACTCACTTATTAATCTACACCTTACCAGGATCTTTCTATTTCTACATTCTGAACATGCACTGATTCTAATTATATAAAATATCTTGCATTTCCTAGAACCTCTCCTGGTCTTTCACATGATATTTAATCATGAAATCACTTTTGCTCAAATGACTATCTCCATTTTCAGTTTTTGATATTTTTTGTCTTCAGTATGATGAGTCAGACTAATTATAAGTGCTTGTAATATTGTATGTATTTTCATTTCATCAGATATACTGTGTGTTTACATCTCTCTGTGTGTGCTTGTGAATGTACATGTGTGTGTGTGTGTGTGTGTGTGTGTGTGTGTGTGTGTGTGTAAAGGTTTCTAACGTTTTTCACATAATTAGAGGAAACTTTTCTGGAGTAAAGAGAGTCACATTTGTTGATGCTGATTCAGTTGACATTGCCTACTACTGTTTAACAAACATTACTGATATTCAAAATGACTTAAGTAAACATAAAGCAGTATGTGACATTGATAATTTTAGTTATGAAGTTACTCATTAAAAAGTAACTCAGAATTTTATTTTGGATGAATATTTTAAAATTTCTTTAACCACAAAATAGCAGCAAATATTAAAACTTTTTTCCTTAATAGAGTCTGATACGTTGTCCCATAGCATTAAGGTTTTGGCAGCTCATCCTTATAGAAAAAAATTGCAGTGAGATTAATAAGAAAATGTTGGCTAGCCAACTCTATTTCCTATAGAATACTCTATAAAATAAATTATAATAATCCAAACTCCTTTAGACAGCAATGATGGATAATTCCAATCTATCTTATTTCATGAATAAAAATATACCTATCATAAATCCTTTATTTTAACATAAATTACTACTATTAAATTTCTGATGATGCTACCTCCCACAAATCACCACCTGAGATTCCTAAAAAGGAAGCCGAAATATATTATGGATGATTTCATTCTTTGCATTCATATTGATCCATGGACTACACCTGACATATTGAAACCATTTGTCCTTCTAAAACATATTTTATTCAATAATCTTAATACATTATATTAATACATCATGATGCTGAAAATGTTAGGTACATTACATTCAAAAGAGCTATATAAATCCTCAAGTAATAAGCATCAATTTTTCTGACTAGTATAGAAAATCAATTTTGAAAGCATAAAAAAGTAAAGAACAACTTATTTAACTTGGCATAAAAATCAATATTTGTATTTTTCCTACTTTTCTTTTTATTTTTTTTGTATTTGTATATGCATGATGTTCAGGTAATTTCATACAATTTTCTTCATTGTTGTGAGCAGAAGAATATATATTATGTGTAACTGAATAAAAGGAATATGGTGAACTAATGTGTTTTAACTATTTAATAAAAGGTCTGTATTTGATAGTTTACATACACTTTTCCATTTTTAATTGGGATAGGTTTCCCTTTATTACTTTGAAACAGCAACTTGCTATTAGAGTCCAGGTTGACCTCCAAACCTTCAGTATTATCAATCTAAACAAGTATTAGGAACACATGTTTAAATCAATACGTATGGCTTTGATTTAGTATCTTTGAGCAGATAGTCATTGAATATCTTTGAAATTTATTGGAGTAAGACGAGTGAAAATTGAGAAAGTGAAAAAATTCATTGAAATAATTCATAACAGGGAAGGAATAACTGACGAATAGGTTAAGAGATAAAATATGGCAATTTGTCATCATTCAGTGATGGATTTGTGCCACTCCAGAACACCTGGTTCTCACTTGCCACTTGCTTGAAAACAATACAAATCCTATTCTTTCCAGATATAATTACACTATAGTTTAGGAAAAAAATGTTTGATCTTCTAGTCTAAGATCTAGATGAGAACATATGGCGGTCTGCTGTTGATTGCAGTATATCAGACCCCTTGTAGTGGTAGGAGTTGAATCTGTTATCTGATTAGGACCATCCTAAATATGATATCTTAAAACAGAAATCACACTGAATTGAAATCTATGAGAACTGCAATATACTGAATGTATTTACTTTTAAGACGTTGTGTGGTACTAGTTACAGATCTATAAATAATTCACATTGCTCTATAATTTATGTAGACCTACCTTGTGATTTGATACAATCTATAATACAACCAATTGAATAATTGTCTTGTGGATTTAGGCTTTGATAGTAGGAAAAGTCAAGTGATAGCTGCAGAAACAATGCCTTTAGGAACTATGACCTTATTTAGATAAGATGACCTTATGGAGATATTCAAGTAATGTCAGTATTAAGTACATAAGGAATTTCATGTTGATTAACCATAGAGACAGTTGTGTTTAATCACTACATTGTTTCCTTCAGTGAAACTATAAATCATAACAATAGTAGAATCAGACTTGTTAGTGCTGCTAAATTCAGCGACCATGCCAAAAGTATTTTTATCAGCTAGATTACATGACACTGTAGAAATCTATATTATGGAAACAAGTCTTCTCCTCTCTCCAATTCCATTCCCCCTCCTCCTCCTCCTCCTCCTCCTCCTTCTCCTCTTTGAAAAACAATTAGATATACTTCATATTTACATATAAAATGCAAATATCAACATTTATATCTTGGTTCTAAGACTATAATATTTTCTTAGTTATGTCCTTAATATTGTCAAGCATGTTGGACTATCCATTAATGTCTTATGTGTTAGTATAATAGTCCATTATATCTATATCATTGTGCTAATTAAGCTGGATGGAAATAAAGAAAAAAAGAAAACATTCTGTCCATCAGGTAGGAGTTCTTCATTTATCTCTAGTTTATTGAGTAGGGGGTGTAAATCAAGTTAAACACTATATCAGTTATTACATAACAAATCTGTTCAAAGTCCTTGTGGCTATAGACATCCTGGGATATGACATTTAATATGTATGACAAATATATTTTTGACTATTACTAGTAGAGAATATAATGCTTTAAAGTCCCTTGCCTTTATAATGGCAGTGATGTCACACATAACAGCATTTCTTAATCTCGTCTTTAACAGCTATCTGTTTCCGGTGTTTCCAGAAAAAAAAGAAGAAAAAAAAAAAAAAAGAAAGAAATGGTGTTCAGAGATGAAGTACAGCACGGTGTAAACTTTTTTTTTTTTTTTTTTTTTTTTTTTTTTTTTTTTTTTTTTTTTTTTTTTTTTTTTTACATCTTAGAGTTCTATGTTGCTAAATTCTGTGAGATAATTTTATTAATAGTCAACTAGATGTGTAGTTCAGAGGTAAGCACTTGGGGTTAACTAAGACAGATTCTAGAGTAAGGTCATGTTACATTAAAAACAAACACTCCAGTTATAGTCTAGATGTTAATATAGATAAAGAGCATAAATATCAAGGGACCATGATTTAGTAATTTGTGGACATGAACAAAATTCTACTAACCAATTCTTTTTTAAAAATATATTTTTATTGGATATTTTATTTATTTATATTTCAAATGTTATCCCCTTTCCCAGTTTCCTCTCCAGAAACCCCTGTATCCTATCCTCCCTTCCCCTACTTCGATGAGAGGGATCTCTTACCCACCCACATAGTTGTTAGAATGTTATACGATGTAATGTGATCAGCAGAGATAGGATTGTACAGGAAAAATCCGAAGGATTATATATATTTGCCTTCCAAGTGCTCGGATTATAGATGTGCACCATCACTGCCTACCTTTAGGCACATGATCACAAGTTAAACATTTCTTTACCCACAATTTAACAGTTCCAATGTTACCCACAATGTAACAGCATATATTTGGTTATTATAAATACTTCATAAACAGAAACCTGCATGTATGAGTAAGAGATAATTCTGTCTTTGATAATAAGAATTAAGTAACAGTGTGAGATGATAGACAGCAAGGACATATATGCTGCTATCAATGTAACTGTGTGAGATGATAGACAGCAAGGACATATATGCTGCTATCAATGTAATATTTTAGGTTACCCTTACAACTTCACTAAACAAGCATGCTGTTGAGTGATCAACTGAAGAAACCCTACAAGGCCATATCAACAAGGGAGTCAAATAAATAAAGTCATGGAAATTTCTTGACTTTGATTCCTACCCGTAGTTGCTTAATTCCATCCCTTCTATGATGTACTCTAGTGGAATTATTGTCAAGGGAGCTTCTTCTACTCTTTAGATGTGCTTTGAAGAGAGCAACTTAAAATGGTCAATTCTAAATTCATATGTAGTTGGTGTTTAGAAGCCAGAAAACTTGGAAGCAACCAGAATTACATAAAAGATGGAATAATATGGTGATGCTAATACATCCATCAAAGGAAAAGAGAACAATGAGATTGCATGCTGTCTTTTGTAACTCTCAATGTCCTATGACATGTGATGTAGCCAGAGTCTTAAGATGGTGAGCATTCATTCATACTCTTGGCTTCCGTATTTTCCAAAAGCATTAATCAAATAAATTCTAAAGTATTGAGTTTCAGGCATTTTGTAATAAGATCAAAATCCCAGTGTCATATTAACCTACCTAGAGAGCAGATAACACATTGACTAAATTGAAAGGAATGCAAGATGGGTTATTTTTGTTAGATTTCCATCACACCCAAAACCCCAATATTCTACAGTAATTTTATTTTGTGATAACATGTAAAAGAAAGTATATGTTTTTAGAAAATGTAATCAATTTCATGGCACAATCCCTCCTTAAATGTCTAATAAGTAGTAACACCAGTCTAAGAAAGATCTGACAAACTTCTTAAATTACTTTCATGTGGACTAAATGTAAATGTGGTTTTATTCATTCAGATGGGATGATGGAGGGAACTAGTTCAAGGTTTACAAATATTAGTTAAACAAGGCCCTGAAAATGTACATACACATATAATATAAAAAAAATATAAGGTTAAGTCCAGATGATTTATTCAACCAAAAGCATGATAATATTATTTGTCAAATAAGGAAATAGGAGATATATATAATAGATGAAAATTGTTTAAGTCTATGATTTGTGATCACAAATCACTTTAACGTGGGTTATATGTTTCAGAAGGCTTTTGAATGATTTTTTAAATGAGATAAATGTGCATTTCCCATTTTAAAATACTAAGCAAAAATTTTTTTAATGTGTATTATATTACAGAGTATAAGCACTTCTCTACTCTGTAGATATGAACACCAGGTTCATTTTTTTTCTTCACTCACTGGAGTATTTTCTATTCTGTATGGGTTGAAATGCTTCCATTTGTTATTGCAGCTTGCAGAAAGTGATTTTGTTTCCTGGAACTTAAATGAAGTAGAGATTATTTAAAGAGATTTTATGGGAAGCTTAGAAGTTTTAGGCGGTGTGCTTGCCCCGAAGAAATCTCATCATTAGATGCCTTTGAAAGGTCTTATTTGTGTTTCACTCTGTCTTGATATGTCTTTAGTTTCCTTAATCAATGAACACAACTGCTCCACACAGCCCTGAAGGCAGTAGATGCCATAAACAGTTGGTTTTCAGCATAAGAAAAAAGCAAACTGCAAGGGCTTTCCAGAATATGTTTACTGGTTTCTCTGACAGAAGTTTTCAATCACCCTCCAGCCACTATGCACTGTGAATGGCAAATTTTGTCACTCAAATTGGTGTTCTCTACACCCCTGATAATTATATTTTGTGACAATACCAAAAAGTAGATGATTGAAACGTTTTTTAAATGAATATTGTAATTGTGAGGAAAACAGGATAACAAAGTTAATGAACGAAATGCATTTGTAAATGTTTCATTTTATTTTCTTCGTGCCTATGTTCAGATTGTATTTAAAAGCAAGCAACTGAATAAATCTCCTCTTTGTAACTTACCAAGTCCCAGGAAGGCTGAAGAAAACTTGAAAAATAAGAAATATTTGCAAACTGGAATGTAACTCTCTATGTGTCAATTAGATATTACATTTATAGTATCTAATTTATGAAAGCATTTTAAAATAATATAACAGTCCTTATGATGTCTAGGTTCTACCATCTAATTACATACCTTCACTAATTACTAAATTCATTTATTCCCTGTTATATCTTTTAAAAATTAGAATAGTAAGAGCCCTTACCTTGCAAGGTTGTTTGAAATGTACAGAAAAAAAATAAAATAAAATGACTGAATAGAATTTTATGGAGTGAAATTTAGTTCTCTTCTTTCTCTTCTACCATGATTTCAATTGTTTCATATGACGTACCTCAGAGTTTACATTGCAACATGTTTTACTGATCAAATCTCTCTGTGCTTGGTCTTACTGTGTAGGTATCATCAACCAAAGAAATTTTCTTATATCTGTTTCCTAAATCAGTCAATCTACACAATTTTCTTCAAAACATTAATGATGTTTTCTTTCTATTTTTTTGGGTATTCCATTTTAAGTCATGCAAGTCAAACTCAAGACTTCATACATACTACACAGCTGCTCAGTCTTGACCCAAGCCCCAGGCACAAAATGGATGGGTTCTATAAATTTAATTCTTGTTCTTAATCCATCAGTTTATAATACCTCTGTAATGAATGATAAATACCATTAGACCTAGGTGTATAATATATGCATACATGTTATGTGTTTTATATATTCATTTTAGCTATAATCTCTATAAAGCAATTATATTTATTTCTATAACATTAGACACATGTAACTTAGTTTCTACAAGTGCACTGTATTTTCTTTACTGATCATAGTTTGATTTTCCTTGTAACAACACATAAATTACTGAAGATACAATGTTAATTAGACTGAATAATAACTAATAATGAAAAGAAAAAGCTGTGAGCCTAATTGTCTTTCAGAAATTCTTCTCTTGGGGTATGTATTGGATTAATTGTTTCCCATATTAACAGAAAATAATCCTTGGTCTCCACATTTCCACAGTCTATTTTTCTCTATGTTGAATTTGACTGTGTAAGTTTATCTGCTATAAGAAAAAAATCAGAACTGATAATTTTGTAGTTCTTTCTACTTAAAGTTATAGATTAACCTTCTCATGGATCACAGTTTATTAAGCTTTTGTTGGTCCAATTAATTATTGAAAGTTCAATTGATTGTGAACATGAAGATTTAAGAAACTGCCCAAGGGTGAAAGATCATAAAATGGCTGAGGGGAAGTATAGCACACAGATCATTAAAAAGAATTGAGCATCTTTTAAAAGATCTTTGGTGCTCTATTAATGTATCATATCATTCCAATTCTAATAATGCCAAGAGCCTACCTTTGCACGTGTATAGTACAAAGCAGCAGGATTCTTCAAAATCTTTTTCCAATATCTAGTCCTTAGTCTTAGCCACTTCCTGTTCTGTGAAGCAGTAATACTAGATAGGCTATGTTAGATGTCAAATATTACATAGCAGCAGGTGATATTCCTTAATTTCCAGGTCTCACAGCAAGACTTTCTTTTTTCAAGAATTGTGTTATGGTTTACGTTTTGTTTCAATAAAAATTGCAGATTTCATCCTGATCTGCAATCAGTGTGAAAAACCAAATAAATTACAATTGAATAATCATTCAGCAAATGTGATATTATGTGGTACATGGCACAATGAATTTCTTATTTACTTTTCAGGCACTCTAAGGTGATTTGGGGACATAGGAGGGCATGGAAAGATATAGACAATAACATTTAGTGCATTTAAGTGACACCTTAAGACTTTGGTAACCACATGTAGGAGGTAGGTACACAGAGTCTTCACCCATATACAAAAATTCCCATGCTAGCTAATCTTATCTAATCACTGAAAACATCAACTATGCCAATTTTGAGTTTTTCTGAGCTAAAATTCCAAAACTTGCTTGTACATTGATTTCTGACTACTTATATTGCTGCATCTAAGATTTGACCTCTGCCTTGGTTACATTTCTAGTACTGTAAAGAGACACCATGGCCAAGGCAACTTAAAGAAGAAATCATTTAATGAGCCACATGGGTCCAGAAGGTTAATATATGTAACCAGGGTCATAGCTATTTTTCTATTTTCATAACAATGCACCATGACTGAGGCAACATAGAGATGAAAGTGCTTAATGGAAGCTTATTTTTCAAAGGGTAACTCCAGAACCATCATGACAAGAAGCAAGACAGGAGAGAGACACGCATGGCCCTGGAGCAGTAGCTGATATCAAACATGTGATCAGCAAGCATGAGGCAGGAGTCGGGGACGGGGAAGGAATTGGATTGGAAATACTGTATGCTTTAGAAACCCTACATCCTATCTTCAGTGACCCACCTCCTCTAAGAACTTTATGGCTTCTAATCCTTCCCAAATAGTTTCACCAACTTGGGACAAAGTATTCTAATATATGAGCCCATGGAGTCTATTCACATTCAATCCAACAAAACCTTAATTTCTGAGTGCTATATGTGGTTATCTTATGATGAACTTTTCAATGAGAACTAAGCTTTGGAATTTTCTGTTACTCTAGTCATGTCTACCTAAAACTCTAAATGTTCTTTGGTTTATTTCAGCTTGCTGACTTTTCACTAGTAGTATACCCATCTTTTGGGCAATAATATAATTCATTGGCAAAACAAAAACAAAACCAAAACAAAAAACAAACCATGCTTCCTCAATGTATGGACTGATATCAAGAATTTTCTGTTGCCTTTGGAAGAATCGACTTTAGATGTTCATTCCCGTGACTTGTTCTTGGAATTTATTTCAGGAAACTAGTTCTGGTAAGTTCTATCATTTGTATTTTGAAATATTAATCTATAGGACATGGTTTGCCAGTTTTACAATGTAGGATTGTTCATTGCAATTCAATCCTTTGGGATAATATCCTTAAGGGAGACACATACCTAAATCTCAGGGACAAGAGGAGATTGACCTCAGCAGGTACCCTGCTGTTCCTCATGAAAACTTATTCTATCTTTTTGTTAGTACAAATTAGTATAAAAGAAAAATAGCTCATGACATGCCCTAGCCTACTCTGCACTGTCAAATTGTCAAATAACTCTTTCCATATTTAATTTTATCCAGCCCTCTTTTAAAAATATTTATTTTTACATGTGAATAAAAGTAATTTTAATGGGAATGATTATTGACTTATTTTAAACTATAAATATAACAGTAATTATTTTATATTGTTGTTACACTATATCTTAATAGGTTAATTTGAAACATTATATATATATATATATATATATATATATATATATATGTATGATTTCATAACAATTTATCTGAAACTCTCGAATAATGTTTTATAATGCTTAGTCACTTTTTTACTTATAAGCACAATGAAATGTAATGAAGTTTACTGCAAGCTAAGCAACAACACAGATATTTTTCTAAACCATCTGTTCTCCTTTTATAAAAATCCTTAAGTGTGCAGTTTAATATAGTACGCCCTCTATGCTCTCTTTCCAAACTTCATTACACTGCTCTAGTTTTTGCTACACAATTGATCTGAATTGAAGACACTATAGTTTTAGAAATATATTTAGCCTCTTAGAGTTTTAATTGTTTGGGTTCAATTTATGTACATGAGAGCCAAGGTTTCCAAGTGTGCTTGCTGTTGCTCATAGTTTTGGATTGATTTTTATATTTTCCAGAATATTTTTTTTAAAAAAATCAAACACTATATATATTTTTCACATCTCATGCCAACTATTTTTAATGAACATTTGTAATTTCTAGTTAAGTTTTTTTTTTTTTTTTTTTCAGAAGATGTCTGTTCTGAGATAAGACAGACGAGTATGAGTACTGGATTCTTGTCTTTTTAGTTGGTAGGAGCTTGTATAATATTCAAGAGGAGTCATAATTGCAGTCAGTCATCTGTCACCTGTCATTTGTCACCAGGAATCCTAAAAAGTCACTTCTTTCTTGTACTTCACAACAATTAGATTTGAATGTTACATCGTAAAGCGTTATAGATCACAGGATAAGACAACTGAAACTGAGCTTTAAGTTAAAGGAACAGAGGCACAGCTTGGCTAGATTAACTGAAGTTACACTGGGAAGTGACTGCAGGACAAGGGACTGACTCAGGATATCTAAGCAGGGACTCCAATCTTTTAACCCTGAGGCTAAGTACCTTCTTAACAAACTATTTGTGAATAAGTGTGCCTTTGCCTTTTCTGCTCCCCAGCGCACTACCTGGCAGACCCTGTGATCCAAGGCACCTATTGCTGCATCCTTTTGATCATTTTCCACTACTGCGATTCATTGATGTGAGGGGGAAAAAAAAATAGACCCCCTGCCTGGTAGACAATGCTTTAATGAGACCTGAGATCAACAGCAATCTGCAGTCAAGAGCAAGCATCCAGTTTTGAATTTTAAAACCAGGATATCTTCAGACAGCCTCGTAGATTTAGAGGTAATAGACTTTACATCCTTTGAAAACTGTTTTTCTCTATTCCCAGTTTCCACTCAATTTTACCTAGTTTGGTATACTTTCAGCAGCCTCTGGCCGCATCTCTATAGAGTATAGGGTAAGTGTCCCTTGGAGCTAGCTACATTCCCCTTCTCTAAATTAGCTGATTATGAGCTGAGGTAGATGTCATTCTCTCTGAGGTATGGAACTTCTCCCTCTAAAATGACCAGTCTCTATAGACCAATTAAGCAAAAGAACGCTGAGCCGGCTTCCGGCAGGTAAAGCTCTCAAAACACACAGCAACTGTCAGCCTATGTACCTCTAAGCAATTTCTGTGAGAGAATTTTCAGAAAGGTTGAGCTAACGGATTTGAGTACAGCTGTGCAGGATGTTTTGCAAAGCCAGCAAAACTAAGGAAATGTAAGTTTTTGCCAGTTTCCTAAAACAGCGATCACTGCTTGCATAAACAAGGCCTTCGACATGTGCAAAAGATCTCTTGGCTGTAAACCTCCAACTGCCATTTGGATAGGCAGCAGCTCTGTACTCAGACCACCCCGTGGCCTTCAGCTGTTTAAAAGTAAAGTGCAAACGGGAGTTTCACTGAATAGATTCAGCTAAGCTTGTACTTTCATCTTTTTTCCCTGAGCTGTTATCTGACATCCAGGGGAATTTCTCAGCAGCCTTTTCTGCATAATGAGATCTGAAGTTCTGTCATCCCTAATCGATCGCAACTTGTTTGAAGGAGAATCTTACACTGCTTAGGAATCCAAAGGCACACATGTTATTTATTTAGTATGAACTTTGTGGAAGGCACTCTACATGGAAAGAACCTAAACTTAGGTGTCCAAGAAATATGAATTAGAATTCTGGGTACCTTGCATTTTTCTCTCTTTCCCCGTCTTCTGCATTTGTAGCTGTTATTATTGGTTAGCAGTTTAATAAAAATAAATAAATAAAGATCTTACCATTCTAGAAACTGGGAAGACCATTAAAATACTACATTATCAATCTCAGGAGAGATTTCCTCTGTTTTAATTTGTTGCTGTGGTTATTTGTTTTCTGGATTGTTTGTCTGCTTAGAACAGCAGTTTTCAATCCGTGGGTCACAATGCCTTTGCTGCTTAAATAAATTTTTGGAAGGGTTTACATATTAGATATCCTTCTTGTCGGATATTTATATTATATTCATAAGAGCAGCAAAATTAGTTATGAAGTATCCGTGGAATAATTTTAAGGTTGGGGGTCAACACATGAGGAGGAACTATTTTCAAGGGTCAGAACATTATGGAAGTTGAGAACTTCTCTCTCAGAATCACAGCAGAGAGAGGAGCGGGTAGATACAACTCACAGACCACGCGAAGCTCAAGACAAAGGAAGACCAAAGTGTGGATGCTTCAGTGCTTAGAAAGAGGAACAAAATTCTCACTGGGAGAAATATGGAGACATAGTGTGGAGCAGAGACTGAAGGAAAGGCCATTCAGAGATTGCCCAACCTGGAGATCCATCCCATATACAGCCGCCAAACCCGGACACTATCCGGGAAGTGTTTGCTGGTTTGGAGCATGATATGGCTGTCTCTGCTAGGATCTGACAAATACAGAGGAGGATGCTTACAGTCAACCACTGGACTGAGCACCAAGTCCCAGATGGAGGACTTGGAAAAGGGACTGAAGGAGCTGAGGGGGTTTGCAGCCCCTTGGGGGCAGTAACAGTGTCTATTAGCCATACCTCCTGGAGATCCTGGGGACTGGACCACCAACCAAATAGTTAACATGGGGGTACCCATGGCTCTGGCCACATATGAGGTAGAGGATGGCCTTGTTGGGCATCATTGGGAGGAGTGGCCCTTGCACCTGAGGAGGTTACATGGCCCAGTATAGGGGAATGCCAGGGTTGGAAGACTGGATTATGTGGATGGGTGGAGGAGCACCCTCATAGAGACTGGAGGTGGGGGGAGGAGGGGATATGGGAGACCTGGAAAGGGGATACATTTGAAATGCAAATAAAGAAAATATCCAATACAAGGGGAAAAAAAGAGAGACAGAGAAAGGTAACAGCAGAGGAAATCTGACTGCTATGCAGGGCCTTTTCCCAGGTAACTTATCACTGAGATAAGGACACTACTTCATTCTTGAGAGTGAAGTTTTAAAGGCCAAACACTTGTTCAATGTCTCACCTCCCAGTCCAGTCACAGTATTATTGATTTTAAATTGGTGGGCTTTGATGAGGGCATCCCATCACTAGGATTAGTTAGTTTCATTCTATGAGCTTTATGATTCTCAGAGCCCAAAACATACAATTCAGGCACATGAATGGTACTGCAAACTAGATGTCAGTTTAGGATGGACCCTTATCACCTTCAAGACCATGGTAACAGCAACAGCATTTCTGTGCTTTCTAGGAGTAGAACGAGCCTTTAGACCCTTTCTCGCCAATGACAGCATTATCTAGTGTACCCTGAAGTCACCTTTTCTATTTCTTCAAAGTAGAAAAAAAGGGGAGGATTGCATTAATGTCCCAACTCTCCATAACAGTTAACATTACCTTTGCAAAATCTGACCTTAATGAATACTTATATTTCCCAATACGTGACTGCTCTCCGAACGACACATGCTTTCCATTTTGTTTTGGCCCATTTACTGTTCTTTCTTAGCATAGGCTTGCATAAAATAAACAACAATAACCACACCACAAAAAATCACATCTATGGCCTTTTGAAATTTCTTCTGCCAAGGAAAAATGTCTGTTACCTTTTCAATTTAGTCTCCCCAAAACTTTCAGATAATGGGCAATATACAATGAGATGATTTTCTTTTGTTTCACACCATTAAATTAAAAGTCATGAGTGGACATTTGGGGCCAGTTAATAAAAATGCTGCCCTTCTTGAAATTTTTTGTTATCCCTTTAATATTTGTCCTTTTTGTTATCTGGTTTGAGAGACTTCTTTAGAATTTTCACAACATGAATTACTTCTTATATTTACTTTAATATTTCCATTTTCATAGATTCATTGTAAATAGTACTTAGTTCTATGAAATCATTTTAATAAACATATATAATTTACATTGACTCTGATCTTCACTCCTTATTTTCCTGTTCTTTCCATTGCCAACGTCACTTAATCTAACTTGTTATTACCCTTCGGCTTCCATGTTCAAATCATATATGCATACCTGGTTTAAAGTGTCTATGCAAAAGTGAGATGAAATATGGGAATATCTTTATGAGTTTAACTGAACTTGTTTCATAGGATAATCTCCATGTGCATCTATTTTTCTTATACCAGAGATAGTTTCATAAACCTTTGTGATGAATAAAATTCCACTGTGCACATGTGCCACTTATATATTAACCATATATCTATTCCTCTCCTTACAGATATTTTCATATAGTAACTGAATTAGCATTTGTTAATAAGGCCATAATAATGGTTAATGAAATATAAAAGTAAGTCAATATTATCCAACGTAATCCTGAGCAAGAATGCAATGCTGAAGGGATTATCATTCTACTTTTCAAAATATATCACAGAGCTCTGTCAATACTAACATTAATGTTCTAGAACGAATCAGACATGACAAAATAATACAACTGATAAATCTTGAGTATTGTTGAATATTTTTACTGTAATTTATACTTGACGATCTTTGTATTTCTGGAACTTCAACTTTATGTTTTCAAAATTTTTGTTGTAGTGTTGTTCAACTACAAGAATTTCCTTATTTTGTTCATGTTATTATAAGTGTTATATGAATTCATTTAGAAGTTTATTTCTATCTTTTCTTTGTTTTGTTAAAATTTACTGCAAATGTTTGCAATTTTTAATTTTATCTAATTCACATTTTTGGGAAAGTGTTGCTGTGAAATCAGCATTGTTAAGAGAAACATTGGAGGAGTGGTTATTTATAAATATAGAGACAGAGACAGAGGCAAAGATAGACGGACATACATGCCAACCCTTTAGGCCCTTGTATTTTGGAGTTATTTAAGTGGCTGAGTGTTTTTAAAGTGTTATGTCAATAATATTTTAATTTCTATTGTCCCATTAGCTATATTCTTTTAGTGAAATATTTGAAATATCTAGTGGTCCTGTTTTCTTTGAACTCAGGTGGACTGAGGTGTTCTTTAGTACTGCAACTCCAATTGCATGCCATTAATGCACCCATTAGGATCCCATCAACACCCCAAGGATAGAATATCAACTGTAGAAAGCAACCATAACTCCTGGATAGGACCAATGTACGACACATGAATAGTCAGTTAAGCAAATTCGTCTCATTAACACAGCAACTTAAAGTGATAGATGAATGAGAATAATGCTGCGAGTGATAATAGTGGTCATTATGTTTAGGATTAGAAAATAATTGTTCTAAATTAAGATAATTATTAATGCTATGCCATTTGGTGATAAAGGAGGAATCAACATCAGATTCCTGGGAAAAACTGGGATATTTTTAGGATCTGTAGAGCTTACAAACTATTAAAGCTGTGGAGAGCTATCATTATGAAGTAAGAGCAGGTGAGAGTGTTCACTGGGTAAAATCCTTAATTTCCAAGATATATATATACATGAATATATACATATATATTCATATGTATATATTAATATATTCATATTAATATATACATGAATATATATATATATATATATATATATATATATATATATATATACTGGAATATATATATATATATATATTCCAGTGGATGGAGTTAACCAATTGACAGACATATTTCACTAACTTCTCCATGGATGCCATAGTGTAGTGTGTGTGTGTGTGTGTGTGTGTGTGTGTGTATGTATGTATGTGTATGTGTGTGTGTGTGCATGTGGATATATATTCAATATGTGAGTGTTATTAAAATTACTTAAGGAGTACCTGAAAGGTCATGAAAAAAAGGATCAAGCACAATAAAGAGGAGTAGAAGGCAGGAAAAATAAAAATCAGGCCTGAAATCTATCTGTTAGAAAACAAAGAAAATAGTACAAAAAATCAATGAAACCAAGATTAAGGTCTTTGAGAAAATCAACAAGATAGACAAACACTTAGCCAATCGAATCAAGAAACAGAAAGAAAATATCCCAATAAACAAAATCAGTAATGGATAGTGAGACATAACAACTGTCACTATGGAATATTAAAAAATTATAAGGTCTTACTTCAAAAGTCTGGACTCAAAAAAATTGGAAAATCTTAACACAATAGGTGATCTTCTAGACAGATAGCACTTACCAAAGTCAAATCAAGATCAGTTAAATGATACAAAAAGTGTTATATTTCTGAAAGAAATAGATTCATCATTAAAAGTTTCCTAACTTCCCCACACTACCCCCAAAAAAGCCCAGAACCAGATATTCTTAATGAAGAATTTTATCAGACTTTCAAAGAACTAATACTCCTCAAACTATTCCTCAAACCAGAACCAAAGGGGACACTTACAAACGTGTTAAATGAGGCCACAGATACCCTGATTCCTAAAACACACAAAGACTCAACAAAGAATGGGTATTTCAGATCAATTTCTCTTATGCACATTGGTATAAAAATAATCACAAACTGACTCCAGAAAGACATCAAAGACATCATCCATCAAGAGCAAGTAGGCTTCATCCCAGGGATGCAGGGATAGTTCAATATACAAAAACTCATAAACATAGTCAACCATATAATAAAACTGAAAGAAAATAAAAACATGATTATCTCATTAGATGCTGAAAAAGCCTTTGATACAATCAAATACTTTTTGATGTTAAAGATTTTAGAGACATCAAGAATTCAGGACATATATCTAAACACATAATAGAAGCACTAAACAGCAAGCTAATAGTCAATATCAAACTAAACGGGTATAAATATAAACCATTACCACAAAAATCAGGGACAATGCAATGCTGTCCACTCTCCCTGTTTATTCATTATAGTACTTGAAGTTCTAGCCAAAGCAATAAGACAACTAAAGGATATAAAGGTAAACAAATCAGAAAGAATAAGTCAAAGTACTATTATTTGTGGATGTTAGTATATATAGCAAACCCAAAAAATCTTCCATAGAATTCCTACAGCTGATAAAAACCTTTATCAAAGTATTTAGATACAGAATTAACTCAAAGAAATCAGTCATGCAACCTTATACAAATGATAAATGGGCTGAGAAATAAGTTAGGGGAATGGCACACTTTATAATAGCCACAAATAGTATAAAATACCTTGGTGTAACTCTAACCAGAAAAATGAAATATCTGTATGACAAGAACTTCAAGTGTCTGAAGGGAGAAACTGAGGAAAACATAAGAAGATGGAAAGAATTCCCATGCTCATAGAGACATAGGATTAAAATTGTAAAAAAGAAATCTACAGATTCAATGCAATCCACATCAAAATTCTAACATGATTTTTTTTCTCGACCTTGAAAGAGCAATTCTTAACTCCATTTGGAAAAATCCAGGATAGATAAGACAATCCTGAATAATAAAAGAACATCTAGAACAATCACCATCTCTGGCCTCAAGCTGTAGTTCACAGAGCAATAATGATAAAACGTGCATAGTATTGGTACAGAAACAGAAAAGTTGATCAATGAAATCAAATTGAAGCCCCAGAAACAAACCAACACTCATGATGAAATCCAAACCATACAGTGAAAAATGAAAGCATCTTCAACAAATGGTGTTGGACTAACAGGATGACTACATGTAGAAGAATGAAAATAGAACCATATTTATCACCCTGCACAAAGCTCAAGTCCAAGTGGATCAAGGAACTCAACATAGAACCAGATACTCTAAATCTCATATAAGAGAAAGCAGGAAATATTCTTGAAAACATTGGTACAGGAGACAATTTCCTGAAGAGAACACCAATTGCTCAGGCTCTAAGAACAATTCATAAATGGGAACTCAGGATATTGCAAAGTTATGTAAGGCAAAGGACAGTGTCAATAAGACAAATTTGCAGGCTAAGGATTCAGAAAGGATTTTCACCAACCCTATATCCTACATAGAGCTGATATCTAAACTTTGCAGAGGTGGATACTCAAAGCCAACCATTGTACTGAGCACAGGGTCCCCAATGGAGGAGCAAAAAAAAAAAAAAAAAAAAAAAAAAAAAAAGGACAAAAGAAGCTGAAAGTCTTTGTAACCCCATAGGAGGAACAATAGGAACTAACCAGTACCCAAGGAGCTCCCAGGGACTAAACCACCAATCAAAGAGTACACAAGGAGGGACCCATGGCTCCAGCCTCATATGTAGCAGAGGATGGCTTTGTCAGTCATCAGTAGGAGGAGAGGCCTTTGGTCCTGTGAAGGCTCAATACCCCAGTATAGGGGAATGCCAGGACAGGGAAGCAAGAGTGGGGGGGGGCTAGTGAGCAGAGGGAAGGGCGATGGGATAGAGGGTTTTCAGAGGGGAAATGAGGAAAGGAAATAACATTTGAAATGTAAATAAATAAAATATCTAATAAAATTATTTTTAAAAAAAAATATGGTAAAGAACTAAACAGAATTCTCAACTGAGGCATCCCAAATAGATAAGAAACACTTAAAGAAATATTGAAAGTCCTTAGTCATTAGGAAAATGTAAATCAAAACAACTCTGAGGTTTCAACTTCTACTCTTCAGAATGGCTAAGGTCAAAAACTCAAGAGACTGCAAATGCTGGTGAGGATGTAGGGGAAGGGGAGAACTTCTTTAATGGGGGAATGCAAAGAAGTACAACCGCTTTGGGAATCAATTTGGTGGCTTCTCAGAAAATTGGTAATAGTTCTACCTCAAGACCCAGCTATACCAACTCTGGGAATACACCTCAAAGATACTCCACCATCCCACAAAGACACTTGCTTAATTATGTTCATAGCTGCTTTATTTGTAGTATCCAAAAATTGGAAACAACCTAAATGTTCCTCAACTGAAGAATGGATAAAAATATTTGGTACATCTACACAAGGGATTTCTTCAGTTATTAAAAAACAAAGACATCAGAACTTTGGAGGCAAATGGATAGAACTGGAGAATATCATCCTGAGTGAAGTAAACCAGTCCCAAAATGCCATGCACAGTATGTACTCATGAATATGTGTATATTAGCCATTACCAAGCAAATGAATGGTGTGTATAATCAAGAACTTTAAATCTCTGAAAAAAAAAGTCATCAAAGAAGACGTTGGAAGATAGAAAGAGCCACCAGGCTCATGAATAGATGGGATTAACATACTAAAAATGGCCTTCTTACCAAAACAAATCTATAGATTCAATGCAATCCTAACAACACAATTCTTCACAGTCATGGGAAGAGCAATTCTCAACTTCATATGGACAATCAAAAAGCCAAGGATAGCCAAAACATTCCTCAACAATAAAAGAACTTCTGAGGGAATCACCATCCCTGATCTCATACTGTACTATAAAGAAATAGTGATTAAAAACCACCCCATGGGAGCCGGGCTCAGGGGTACACACCTTTAATCCCAGCACTCGGGAGGCAGAGCCAGGCAGATTTCTGAGTTTGAGGCCAGCCTGGTCTACAAAGTGTGTTCTAGGACAGCCAAGGCTATACAGAGAAGCCAAACCAACCAACCAAACAAACAAAAAAATCAACCCCATGGCATTGCTACAGAGACAGACAAGTGAATTAGTGGAATAATACCAAAGACCCAAAGTAAGCCCAAACATGTATAGATACTTGATGCTTGACAACATGGCCAAAAACATGCAGTGGAGAAAAGAAAGCATCTTCAATAAATGGTGCTAGTCTAACTTGAAATCATTATTTAGAAAAATAGACCCATATGTTGCGCAAAGCTCGTGGATCAAGGACCTCAGTATAAAACCAGAATCTAACAGAAGAAATAGTTGGAGAAAGCCTTAAACTCATTGGCCCAGGGTAATTTTCTAAACAGAACGCCAATGGCTCAGGCTCTTAAATCAACAATTGATAAATGGTATCTCTTGAAAGGTTCTTGAACAGAATTCATTATTCCTGTCTCCAAGAACAATAGAAACAAAAATGGAGAAGAGACCAAAGGAAAGGTGGTCAAAAGACCAGACCATCTTAGGATCCTTCTCATTGCAGGGCACCAAGGCCTGACACTATTACTGATGCTATTATGTGCTTACAGAAAGGAACCTGGTATGGCTATGTCTGGAGAGGCCCTACCACCACCTGATAAAGACAGAGGCAGATACTTACACCCAACCATTGGGCTGAAGTCAGGTACCCCTATGGTTGAATTAAGGGAAGGATTGAGGAAACTGACTGAGAGAGAGACCCCATAGGAAGACCAGCAATCCCAACTAACCCAGACCACAAGAAGCTCCCAGAGACTGATCCACCAATCAGGAACATACACAGGCTAGTTCAAGACCCCTGGTACGTATATAACAGGAATATGTTTTCCCAGTCTGGCCTCCGTGGGAGAAGATGAGCTTAATCGTCCTAAGACTTGAGGCACCGTGGGGGGGGGGGGGCTTGGTGGCAACTTTCACAAAGGTAAGGAGGAGGAAGGGGGCCAGGTGGGGAATGACTGCAATGTAAATATATAAAATAATATTTAAAAAAAATATATGTACCATCTATAATCCACAGACCCAAAAAGCTAAACAGGAAGGAAGGCTTACACAAGGAAAGTTGAATCTCACTCAGAAAGAGAAATAAAATAATCTTAAGAGGAAGATAGAGGGAAGGATTGAGGAGAGAGAGGGTATGTGGAGAGGAATTGGAGATTCAGTATAAGGTGTCTGGAAGGACAGGAGAGATGGCTAGATGGCCACGGGAAAGAGGGAAATCTGCAACTAACAGGGGTGAGGATGTGGTAGGGAATCTCCAGAAATTGTTAGAGACCAAGAACCAATGGGGGTGTCCTGGGCTGAAACTTATTACTTTGGAGATATGGAATTTGAAGAGGCAACCTCATGCAGCCAAGCAGGAACTCTTAGAGAGCAATAAAGATACCAACCCACCCTCATAAATCTCAACCCCAAATTTATCCTGACTACGAGAAATTCAGGCATAAGGGAGCAAACAGAAAGGGAAGGAATGGCTGATCAGTAGTGTGATTGAATTGAGACCTATCTCATTGGCAAGCACTGATACTATTAATGATACTCTGTTGTGGTTGCAGACAGGAGACATAACTGTCTTCTGAGAGGTTCCACACAGCAGTTGACTTAAACAGGTACAAACACCCATAGCCAAGCAGCAGGTGGAGCTTGTGGACTCTTATGGAAGAATAGGAGGAAAGATTGCAACCCAAAAGGCAGAAGGAACTCTACAGGAAGACAGAGTCAACTAACCGGGACCTTTGGGTTCTCAGAGTCTGAACAACCAACCAAAGAACATACATTGACTGGACCTAGGCTTCCAAGAAAATATGTAACAGATATCAGCTTGGTTTGCATGTGGGTCCTTAATAACTGGTTTAAGAGCTATTCCAAAAGCTATTGCCTGCATGTTGAATATATTCTTCTAGCTCTGCTGCCTTGTCTGGCCTCAGGAAGAGAGAAAGCACCTACCCTCCCAAGCACTTGAAGTTCTTGTGTGAGGAGATACCCTGGGGGACCTCCCTGCTCAGAGGGGAAGGGGAGGAAGAATGCAGGAAGGATTGTGGGAAGGCATAACTAGGAGGAGGACCATGAGCATGATGTTAAGTGAATAAGTACAAAAGTAAAATTAATTTTAAAAATGAAATTAGTTAAAATGCTAATAAAATACTTTTTCTTCCCTTCTCTCTTTCCTAAATCCCTTTGCATATCACCTCTCCTTGCTTTAAAACTCTTGTCTTTATTATTTAATATTGTCATGCATGTGTATATGTGTATTCATATATGTATATATATGAATATATATATGCATATATATTCTTGAAGGAAGGTGTGTGTGTGTTTGTGTGTGTGTATAATAATCCTTGATGGAAAACTTATTCTCCATTTTATTGTCGTGTGTGTGTGTGTGTGTGTGTGTATGTGTGTGTGTGTATGTGTGTGTGATAATCCTTGAGGGAAAACTTATTCTCCGTTGTATAAAGTTTTTAATTGCCTCTAGCTCTTCATCTGGGGCAGTGCATTTTGTAATTACAACCATCAATGTTGACATGCTAATAGGTGTTGAAGATTGCTCACGTCTTGTTTAATCAACAATACTGTTGAGAATTCAAGTATGTAGCTTCATTGCTGTATCTGTTCTTTCCCAATTATCTTTCATGCAAAAAGCTCATCTGGAAGATATGCAGTTTAAGACTCATTGAAACCTGGGAAAACAGATTTGCTAGTATGCACTCTCCCATTGTAGTTAAACACATTGGCTTTTGGATTAAAATTGTGAAAACATTAAAGTGAACAGGTGACTTTTTACTTCCACTTTTGCTGTTGTCCCAAGCCTTGCTTTGACCTTGAAAATGTCCTTATAAACAGTTTCACGCTTGCAGTTCACACCAGAACCACACATGAAAAATAATTATTTTATACTGGTTTTACGATTTAAATGTTATATGATACACATTATATTTTCTGGCACGTAAAATGACAAAAATTAGCATTTTGATATCTATCATCAATCTGGTATATAGGTAGACTTATGTGGTATAATGTTTTGTATCTCTGGTTTAGTGTTAAAATGGCATAAATAATTAATTAAAATAGAGACCATACAGAGTATAATCTACCCTTTCTGGTCTTTTACAGAGAAATTTTACAAAATAATGTAGTGGAGTAATGATTTCAATGATGTCAGTATTTAACAATTATTTTGCTGAGTACCAAAATATCAAGACATCTACTAAAATTTAATATAAAACAAAATAATGGTGACCTTGTGATGCTAATCCTTTATAGTGTTTTTATTATGTATTTTATAATTCCAACTAGTTTGAGATTTCAGATTAAACCTCAGTTTGGGCAACGATCAACATCAAGTAGTTGTAATTTGCCTTTCACTAGTGACTAAAGATGCTGAAATTTTATAGCACTGATTTTCAGGCATTTGAAATTTGTCCATTGATAATTCTATGTTAAGATATGTTCCCTGGTTTTAAAATAGTTATTTTTTACTTGATATCTAGTTTATTGAGCTCTTTATGTATTTTAGAAATAAGCCCTCCAGGCCTAGAAAGAAAAAATATGATAATTTCATTTTTCAGCCTTCATCGGATAAGTTTCTCCCTATTACAGGTGGGAATGAATATTGATACCCACAACCAGACATTAAGCAGTGAATGAGAAATCTTAGAACGCTCAGGTGAAAATTGGATATTTCTATCAAATCTCTCCGTTCAAAGATCAGGAAAACCTGTAGAAGAGGAGGCAGAAAGAGTGTGAGACAGTACGGATAGAAGACACTTAGAAAACAGGACTCTGTCAATCAACCTGAGCAAAGTTCATGAGAGAACTATTTAGAGATAAAAGCAGCAGGCATTTGGCCTACAGATCTGAAATAGGCTTTCTTCATTCATAATATGGTTTCTAGTTTAGGGATTTTATGAGATTTCTGAGCATATAAATGAGTGAGTCTATAAAACTTTTCTAGGGCTCTTTTACTTCTACTGATCTACTTTGTCCAAATTCGATATGATACTATTGTTTTATTTTATTTATTTTATTTTTAACAAGTCATTAAATAAGTGGAAACCTAGACACTAGGGTAAAGGCTCATTTATACCTGCTGGGAGAGGTAAAATCAATTTTCTCCAGTGGAATTGCACTAGGAAAATCAACCACTCCAGGGCAGATCTCATGATCGTTAATACTTGACCAACAAATAATAGATTGCAATGGTTGTTGTTGTCTGCATTTTTAACCTTTTTTAAAATTATTATTATTATATTAGGGTTTTGGTTTGCTTTATAGAAAGAACTTAAAGTTCAATAAATAAGAAGAAAGAGAAGATATGAATGAACTTGCACTAGGAGAGTAAATAATATGATAGAAATATATTTAAAATTTAAAAATAAATTTAAATTTGTTTTCCAAATCTAAAGACACAGATGAAGAATGACAACTAAGCAAACATCTTGCTCCACTGAACAGATTCAGGAGTCTGTCTATATTAAAGCTGGTCTTGAAGAAAGCTTCTTAAATAATATGTAAACTGCACTCTTAGAAATATTAGTTTCCTCCATGAGATCAAGACATTACAAGAATTAGTAATTACATTCTAGATCTAAAATAGTAGACTATAAAAACATTAGATTCTGAGGTTTTATGTCCAATTCAGTAGTGGAGAATTTACTTGCCAGGTCGAAAGGACAGATATATTCATGCAAACAGACAAGCAGATGGAGATGAGTTGATTCAGATATTCTATTTTCATACCTTTATTCCCATTTCTAATTAGTATTTTATTAAACATCAAATTTTAAAACAAAAATATGGTAGCTAGAGAGATACCTAATTGGCTAAAGAGCTTGTGAGGCAAGAAGAAGACTTGAATTTCATGAGAATCCATATAAATTATTGGCATAACCGTGTGGATC
This sequence comes from Mus pahari, assembly GCF_900095145.1. Taxonomy (NCBI): domain Eukaryota; kingdom Metazoa; phylum Chordata; class Mammalia; order Rodentia; family Muridae; genus Mus; species Mus pahari. The sequence continues at coordinate 52,494,459 of NC_034602.1, forward strand.
TCTACATCTAGGGAAATAATGGAGACAGGAGAATCAGAAATTATAGATTTCTGCAATGAAGAAATAAGGGATACCTCAAACAAAATCTAAGTTAGGACTAACTCCTGTCATTACTTCCTGCTTTGGACATATACAACAGCACTCACTTATACATACCAATGAATACACACACACACACACACACACACACACACACACACACCTCATGGAAAAAACCCTGACATGCACACAAAGAATGCTTATGCCTACCTGAATTTTTATATTTTCAATCTTTACAATTGGTTTAGGAGATTATTTTTCAAAAATGTTAGGAAATAGTACAAAATAAATGAAATATAACTTTTAACCCTAAGCCTCTTGCCTTTGAGGTGTAAGAAAAAATATCTGCTTTTGTTTAATTTTGCTTCAGTGTTTTCTTTTATATGGTAAGTATTTATAAAAGTTATGCATTGCTCAAGATTGTCTGGCATAGCTATATTGTATTTAAATAGTAAAATTAAAAAAAAATGTTTGGGAAAACACATGGAGGACAGGGATATTTTAAATTTTATTCTATCTTTGCAAGCATTTCATGTTCTTTTCAATTTCTGTCTTTAAAAAAAAAATCTGCCTGTACACAGATATTCTCAAATGAAAAGATAAAGGACAAAAGGATTTGGATTCAAAGAAACAGGACAGTAAAATCAACTGTTAAAAATTAGGGCAGGATGACAGGCAGGAAACAATTAGGGCAGTGCAGCTCTGAGATAGGGAGAAGTAGGGGGCAAGGAATAACAGGGGGTGACAGGTGAGGGATGAGCTGCATCTGTGCACCACAATAGAGGACGGCATAACTCTCAGATGGAGAGTGGAAATCAAGTGAACATCTGCTGGCTGAAAAAAAAAACAAAAAAAAACATGCCCACACCCAAAGGTGAGATAGGAAGCTGAACAGGAGAGGTAGTGATGGGCCCCAGACTGATGATAAGAAATTAAAGATATCTTCTGAATATGACACAAATGCTTGAAACGAGACAATATAGCCAGGCCAGACAATCTTGAGCAATGCATAACTTTTATAAATACTTACCATTTAAAAGAAAACACTGAAGCAAAATTAAAACAAAATCAGATATTTTTCTTACACCTCAAAGGCAAGAGGCTTAGGGTTAAAAGTTACATTTCATTTATTTTGTGCATGAAAGGAAAAATGTATTTTCTGCTCATGTGCTTTCCCTTTTCAGTGTTTATTCACAGTGCTAATTAATATAACAAATTTGTAATCATGTTTCAAAATATTTCTAATAGAGTACATGCACTGGATTTTACTGTATTCTACTTCAATGTATCTAAATCAAAGTTTATAAAATTTTGCACAGGATAGAGTACGGAAATGACAAATAGTATTTTGAAATATTGCTCTATATTTATAATATTTCATATTTTTAATAATGTACTTTTGTATTAAAATTAAGCTTGTCCTTTCAGATTATTATTTTTATCTTTTACTCTATTTTAAACTCATTCCCTTAAATGTCACATTAGCTGCAACAAAACCTGATAAAACCAGAGGGAGAAGGGAATACAGTAACCCTTTCCCTACAAAGGAGCAAAACAATAATTAACACTTCCCAATGAAAGCTTGGAGACACTAGGTATTTTAATATATAGGAACATGCATGCGTCTTTATGATCAAGAGATTGTTTGAGGAAGGACAATCTGAAGGAATATACATTTCTTGTAAAGTTATATACAACAATTGTATCAACTGCTTACAGAATAACTAATTCTTAAGAAAAAACAAACAAACATACAAACAAACAAACAGTAGAATTGAGCACAGGTTGTCCTAGTCCTGTCCTGTTTCCAGATGTCCTAAAACGTAATAAGGAATAATCTTTGAGCAAATACCTGCCAGCTACCCAATGCTACCATGAGTTCAAATGGATACTTATTTCCACTCAGGTTCCTCCATGTGAAGAGGTACTTGTTAAAAACGGTCACACAGCAAACATGAGATGTCATTCAACTGTTATCAAAGTCAAACTGCTGGGAAGTGAGAAAAAAATAAAAATAATTAATAATCAATGACGGTCTCATGTGAAAATAAAAATTAGCTTCCTTGGTGTCAAGAGTAAGACCAAAGAGAAATGTGTCAGTGTTTAATCCTCAGGTCAACCCTGAAAATTTCCACTGTATCTCATTAGATATGCTTTGAGTTTTAAATGTTTCAGCTCCATTTCTTTCTCCCATTGTTTGGTATCAGCCTTCTTGCCATCTCTGCCAGGATTCATTCTGTATTTCTTTCTTTATCTGTTTCTACACTTGCTTCTTTCATATACCACATTTTTTTTTTTTTACAATTTAGTCTTAATTGCATGTCAAATCTTAAATCCCAAGACAGTGTCAATACTCCACAATATTTTGTAACCATTGGAGAATAATGATGTTACTGAACATTTACAGTTGTTCACAGCTCCCCATAGATTTGGAAACTTAACTTCTTGGAGGAAAACTCAGGCAACAATCACTAAACTAAAACACATTCCTGTGAGAAAACTGCTGGCAACATCATGTTACAAAACATGAATTCATTTTATAAAGAACTTGAAATAATTCAGCTTTAAGTCAGCTCTGTGGTTCACTATTTATAATCAGGTCATATTTAGCCTATAGAAATAAAACAATACATTTAAAAAAATGGAACAAAATCTTTCAAAATGAAAAATAAGCACTTATATTTTGCTGTTGGCTAAATTTACTGCAATCTCTCCTAAGGGTATTCTTGTCTTTCCGTCCTAGGAGCACAGCTGTATTCTGAACCAAGTACCAAAACTTCCCACTCAAAACACCTGCTCATTGCTTCTCCCCAGGCTCTCCTTTCTCTGTCTTTCTTTTCCAAGAAACTACAGCCTATCTGTTGTTGCTGTCATGATTTCACATTCAAGGTCAGTATCAACAACACACATCCTTTTGTCATTGTAAATGAGGAATCAAGGAATTACAAACGCATGATGATGTTGTTGTATCTGTTTTTGTTGTTGTTATTGTTGTTGTTAGAATGAGCAGATATTTGTCCATCAACAAATATATCCAAAAAACATATCCTCAACTCTACCATTTGCTATTATGTGATATACTGATATCTTTGCTAGGGTTTCCATGTGGCTTGTCTTCAAGAGGTTCCCATGTTGGAGATTTGTTCATGAATAAATGCATGTTGAGGTTTTAAAAGCTTCAGGAGATAAGATCCAGTACAAGGTGATGGTAACACTATGAACATAATTCCTACAGGAAATTAACATGATTTTCTTTTGAAAAGTCATTTCTCTCTCTCTCTTCTCTCTCTCTCTCTCTCTCTCTCTCTCTCTCTCTCTCTCTCNACACACACACACACACACACACACACACACAGAACCTGACCCGTGTTAAGCCTGTACATTAGGCAATATAAGTATCTTCTAAGAGCTTTTATTCTCAGGTATTTCATTGCAGCAAAGCAGCATTCTAATCACTTGTTCAATTAAGAAAGATTTCTTTATCCCTGCACTAAACATGTAGAAATATTGACAAAATCTGCTGATTATATTCTGTAAGAACTTTTGTAAATCTTGATTTAAATATGTCACAATGCAGTTTATGTTAATATTATATATTGTTTACCAAAAACGAAGGTCAAATTGAAATTTAAAAACATTTTAAAAAATTTAAATGAGGCCACACAACTAGTTAGAGGGGGAAAAATGGAACCCAGATACTGGAGTTACAGGAATCATAACCCTAAACCTAAACATTAAAAAAAGGTAATTCTTACTATAATGTTTCTGATATAGCAGTCTTCATGCACATAGAGAGAAATCAATGTTTGCATACTTACATATGTCATTGTATTGCGTTTAATCTACACTCATGATATTCTCAGAAGGTCTGAAGGGACAGAATCACATATTAAGAAAATGGCTTTTAGATTTTTTTTCTCAATTGAAAACCATGGTTGCATCCTGTTTCATGCTGCATCAAGTGTTATTTGAGCTTGTTTGTCTATGAGTGTATGTGTGTCTTCTAAATGATAGTGCATTGGATTTCTTTACATCTCCCTATAGTCACTATAATCAGTCACCTGACCTACTTATCAGTTCCTACTAGATATTAAAATAAGGAAATTTCAAGGTATTTATTAGTCAATATTTAATAAATAAATTATTTTTATATTATTTAACTTTAAAATGTAAATGAAAATTAATACAAAAGTCCCACAAATGTATATCAGATTCTACGTTTTTGTTCTCTATTTAAAAGTCTCTCTTGACCTCATATCTGCCTTCTGGTACAGCCCTACTTTTTGCTACCTTTCACACAAATATCAAATAGTTGTCTAAAATCTCTTTCAACTTTCTGAACTTCTTTCCTTCGCTGAACTCCTGCCCTAGCTCTCCACTGAAGCTGCTCTTGTGTATCCCACCACTGACCTGCTATTATAGAGAACAATGTTCCTTTGTCTCGCCTCTTCTTATAAGCTCCCTCAGAAGCACTCAAACATTTTGTAGCCCTCTTTTGAAACATTAAATATCCTTGGTTTTTGTGATTTTTATCGAATCCTGATTTTTCTCCCACTTTTCTCAAGGATCAGTTTGCATTCAATTTTGTGCCTCTTGCCACTTTTCTTAAGTCATAAATGTTTGCTTCTGAAACTCTGAGACCCTCAGCTGCCTCTTGAAACTTGTACTTTAAACTCTCTTTCCTGTTCATCTTATCCTGCACATAAACTTGGCAGTGTGTGTTTCTATATGATATTGATTTACATATGTGCCATCAAAGTTGAATTCTATCCTGAATTTCAGGCTCTCTTGTATTCACCTTGTCTTTATTTCCAGGTTCATGCCTTCCTTCATTTATTTGAACCACTCAAACCCTTGGTGCATGTATAGAATTCCATTTTAAACATTTAAACGTGTGTGAAAATGTCCTTATTCATTATTGTTTACATTTTATTTTCTATTATTTATTATTTTCAATATCATTATGATCATGATCAATACTATTATCATTATTGGTTTTGGCCATTGTAAGAATAACCTTTTTGACATACAAGGACATTTTCTCTGGCATCAGAAATCTCAAGTCACATGCAACACTGGTTACTCAGAAACAGTCAGAGTCTTCTGAGCTGTGTGTTATATTGTGCTTTAGGAATCATTGTAGACACCGAAGGAAAAAAAAAACTACCGATATAATCATCATTTTACTTAAAGATAATTCCTTCTATTATATGTTACTTATATTATTCTTGGAACTTTATAGCCTGCTAAATTTTCATGGCAAAAAATTAATTTGATATTTCATAATAGAGACCAAATTTTCCCCATCTGTTCCGCTGCACATTCACTGCCAGATTTACCCAAGCCTTCTTTAAGGACTTCCCTTAGTAAGTGATAAAATATCTCTGTGCTAATACACATTATCCAACTGTTCTCAAAAATCTACAACTGGGAGTCAAATCATCAAAGCTTCTTCTTCAATATGATTATGAAACCGATTGAAAACGTACACATATCCAGCCCTTAGGCCTAAACATTGTGTATTCCGACTCTGAGAGTACATTTTAGAGTTTTCCTAACACGTGTTTTATGATCAGTATTATTTTAAATATTCCAAATGTTTTAGATAGAATACATGTTTAGGAATTACCAAACCAACTATGATGGTAAAGCACATAAAGAAATGTTCGAAGTCCTTAGTGATCAGGGAAATGCAAATCAAAACCTTCCTGAGATTCCACCTTACACCAGTCAGAATGGTTAATATCAAAACCTTAGGTAACAACACATGTTGGCAAGGATGTGGAGAAAGACCATTCCTCCATTTCTAGTGGGATTGCAAATTGGTACAACCACTCTGGAAATCAATCTGGAGGTTCCTCAGAAAATTAGAAATAGATCTATCTGAAGACCCAACAATACCACTCTTGGGAATATACCCAAAAGATGCTCCACCATGCCACAGGAGCACATGTTCCACTATGTTCATAGTGGCCTTATTTCTGAGAGTCAAAAGCTGCAAACAGCCCAGCTGTCCCCCAGCAGGAGAATGGATACAGAAAATGTGGTTATTTACACAATGGAATGAACAGAAGCTGCTGACCCCTGTGGCTTATTTAAAGAAAAGCTGGAAAAAGTTGAGGAGGAGGGCAACCCTGTAGGAGGACCAGCAGTCTCAATTAACCTAGACCCCTGAGATCTCTCAGACAGTGGAACCAGGCAGCATCACCTGCTGATATGAGGCCCCCAACACATATACAGCAGAGGACTACCAGGTATTGGTTCAGTCAGAGAAGATGCATCTAACCTTTGAGATACTCCCCAGGGAGTTAAGAGGTCTGGTGTGGCGGTTTGGGGACATATTCATAGACACAAAGGGGCAGGTAGGAGGTAAGGGATTTTTGAACAGTAGGAGGGTGGACTGGAATAAAATCTGGAGTGAAGAAAGAAAGAGAAAGAGAGAGAGAGAGAGAGAGAGAGAGAGAGAGAGAGAGAGAGAGAGAGAAAGAAGAAGAAGAAGAAGAAGAAGAAGAAGAAGAAGAAGAAGAAGAAGAAGAAGAAGAAAAAGAAAAAAGAAGAGAGCATAGGTATTTTGATTTTTTATTGATATATATATAGGTATATATATAATTTATGATTAAAGTATATTTATAGCAAGGAAATGGTGCATAATTATCTTACATATCTAAAGAGTAAAAAACCCCAATGGTATGAATCCCTAAGTAGGACTTACACAAGGAAGCAGGCAAACAGGGGTTGGAGACATCTCACAAGACCACACTGCCAGATGAAGTAATATAGGCAAGAATCAATTCTGAGTGTGGGAGAATTAATATTCTCCAGGGATGACCCCTATAGATTATCCAAACTCGACTGTTATAGATCTTTGAGACAGATTATCCGAAGAAACTCAAACTAACCTTAAACACTTTATCATTGGCTGCCATCATACATTATGTTTCATTACAAGAGTCTTCCACTCTGTCAAGCCAAGATTCACCTTAAAATTAAAACTTTGTTAGCAAGCACTGCCTGAGGATATATGAAAGGATGAGAGTATGATGCAGTGTTGCCTGCCCCAGCCTTGAAGCAGGCTTATTCAGACCTTGTTGCCACTAAGCAGGGAACCACCTGGGTTGGAACCTTCCAATTTATAAAGCAGGTTCTATTGTCTACATCTGCCACTGCTTTCCTCCAAAACATTATCTCTACCTGCTGAGACCCTTGAGACCTTCTGGAAACAGCATCCTGCAGATCACCTTCAGCTGGTGAAATGCATCAAGAACGAACTGTTGGGGGATGAGCCTCCTTCCTCTATATAAGCACAGAATCTCAGTAAACTCGTGGGCTTTGATCAGCTATGTTGTCTTAGCCTCCTTCCTTGTTCTCTGTCTAATCTCTTTCAGCCCCAGCCCGCCTTTCAGGAGTACCCAGTTCGAGTGTGGCTGCAGGGCAGTCGAACTCACGTGGCATCCAATGTGAGGCACGAAGGCACAGGCCCACCCAGACAATAATGCTACAGTCTCCTAGAGCAAACACACTTCTGCTGCTGCCTGCCCGGGAAGAAGCAGAAGCAAGCAACCCTTCTGGTTCTGCAGGTCCACAAGGTGCAAGGGCAGAAGAAGCTGTAGTCTAGTGTTATAATAAGACCAAGGATTTATTATTCCACAATATAAACTGCAACATTTGATACATTCTACCAAAAAATGGGGGGGGGGGAGGAGAACCAAGAAGTGAGAAAACCGAAATACAGCCGTGGCGATTACTTACAGTGCAGTCTCTTTCTACATCACTAGTGCAGTGACACCAGAAACTAGACATTTGCTTTCTGTACATGAACCAAATGCTAAAGCACCAACACACTGTTTAGAAGTTTGTTTTGTTTTAATTCCAGTCACTGAAACCAACATAGAAGTTATTGCTGAGATATAAACCTAGCCTACAAGAAAGGAAATGGGGAGAAAAAAGGAACAAAAACCCCAAAGTAAAAACTTAAAATCCCCCAATGTGGTGACAGACCTAAAGGAGCGTGGCCGCTCTGAGGGTTACGGGGGTTCTGGTGCCCCTGCTGGGCTCCGAAACTGAGTTGGACTCTTCAGCCGGCATATCCCAGGCAGAAGTACAATGTTATGCTGTACACAAAAGGTTCAAACTCCAATACCTTTGAAATCAGTAGAGACCCCTGCAAAAAGCAGTCAGCATTTTAAACTTCAACAACCACAAACAGCTTTTAAGGAAAAAATTACAAAAAATTATCAAATTTTTTTTAGTTGTTTTTACTTTTTTTTCAAAGAGTTCTGGAAAAATGTTCCCCAAAAGAGTAGAAATAGCACCGTGTACAGGCTGGCTCGACCCCAGCCCTGTAGCTTTGCTGAGATTGAGGAAATCTTCTTCATTGGAGTCCTGAATTACATGAAGTGAGTGTGTGTTTTGTTTTTACTTTAGACTTGGTGCGTCCTTCCAAGTACAGTGCACACAGATGTAGTCTTCCTTCTCTGCCATCTCTGGAGAGACATCAACACAGACCTGGTGAAACCACTGATTGCAGCTGCCATCAGAATGAACCTAGTCCACCCAATCTCCTTCTGACTGCAGGCAGCTCATCACTGGACAGATGGCATCTTCATCCTCAGAGTCCTCCTGTTTGGAGTAGGATGTGTCTGAGGGCAGGGAATGAGTTTCAGCATTACGGACTAAGTCATAGCTACGCTCTCTTTCTAACTTGAAACTGTTCATGTCCTTGGGGTGACTCAGTTTGATTTTCTTCTTTGGGGGATCCGCTTGTGTTTAACTTGATCCCACTGCTCGCTGGGAAGGCCTTCTCTTTCTGGGCGCCTTTTCAGTTTTCTCTCAGGACTGTTGATTGCATCTCAGTTCCCTCGAAGGCAATCGTTCTTCTCACTACTGGATCTAATTGGTGAAACTTCTATTACTTCGTGGTTAAGATCTATTATTTATGAGTAAAATATTTCTTAAGCAGAAGCAAATAATGAAGCCACAGCTACACATGAATTCTGTCCATACACCTTAGATGACTAAAGAGAAAACTGTGAACATATAACCTGAAATAACAAACACCTGGAGTTCCCCCTTTAGTATCTGTATTTTATATATTGCTTAAAATCACTTTTTAGCCATATATATATATATATATATATATATATTTGATAAATTTATTTACAAGTCATGGATTTAAAGTTGTGCATAGCCTTACTATGTAATACCTAAGACTGTAAAAGTGCATAGCATTGAGATTTGAAATATTCATATAATTTTAAATTAAAAGTGGTTGCATGAGTCAAGGTTGAAGGAAGTAGTAAGACAGTTTGTGTGTTGAATGCTATAAGATTAATAAACTGCTAGAGATCACCTGCATTGGTCCTTGGGAAACACAAATTAGCCCAAAGAAAATGTCTATGAGTCAATATTCCTTGAAATATTTTATATGAAAATAATTTAAATCCTCCAAAAAACCTTAATGGGTTAATAAGACATGTAAAGAATTTATTTTTGTAATACTTAAAATGATTTTTAAAAGATTTCCTATTTGGGAACTAAAAAATCCCTTAAATCGGATGATATGAAGTACAAAGCTAAGAACAATGAAACTTAAGAATGTCACTGTTGTTTATCTAACACCATATTTTAGAGTATTAACATTCAATTATCTTTAGGACTAGACACTATTATCCTCAGAGCATCAAAATAAAATTGACGAAAGCATGAATTCCAATCAATTTTTCAACACACAATCCCTTTAGAAAAAAAGTAATTTCTATGTATTGACTGTGACAGGAAATAATGTTAAGTATACAAAGTAATATAAGCTTCACTGAGCCAGTATACCCTAAGTTAACACACAATACAGTAACTTCAAAGAGGTAAAAATAAATGTGTTTGTGTCTGTGTGAGTGTGTGTGTGTGTATGAGAGAGAGAGAGAGAAACTTTCTCTAAAAAAATTATTTCAAGACCTATACATTCACTTAATATTACTGCAAACAATTTTCCTACTTTCTCCACATTTCTTTCATATTTTTCATTGCAATTGAAAATTGTTGTTGACTTGTCATCTACTTTATGGTACAGACTCAATTCTCCTTCTATTTCCCTTTGACTCTTATACATCCTTCTTTCTGTTGAACTTTATTTGCAAAATTAAATATCTATCTACATTTCCATTTTAATCAAAACCATTTATGTGAATTTTTATTTTCATTGTTAATTCATTAACGGCTTGAAATTTATGGAATAGTTGCTTAGTTCCAAGATAAGCAATGTGGTTGGACTGATTTTCATGAGTTTATGGATATTTTAAAGAATGTTGAATTTCACACCAGATGGATTAGAGATTAAGCAACTGTGGCAACTTTAAAATCTGATGGTTAAGTGATTGACAGCTTCAGAAGTGTGAACTTACCTAGAAAATTTCATCTGAATGATCTCTGCTGTTCTTCAATGCCTTGAGTTTTATCATTTTCTTTACAATTTTGCTAGCCACTTAAAACTTAATATTTTTCCAAAGTAAACTAGTTTTGCTGTCATAATTACCACATTTTCAATTTAGTAGACTCAATAGTTCAAAATGGTTAATATTCTATAATTTTTTTACTTTCTTTATAATATAAATTATTCATGTAAATAAGCAGAAACTAAGAATTTAATAGGATGTGATTAATGTACTTAGTTAATATTTTCATTCTTCTGGCTTTCCCTTATATATTCATAATGCCAAGTTTATACATTTAATTTTTTTTCCTGTTAAGGTAAAAGAAAACTTTAATAACTATGAAATCACAGTACCTTAGCTTTGTAAGGTTAAAATAAAATGAATATTTGCTTGTACAATTTCTCTATTATTTTATAATTTATAATTATATTTTAATTTGGAAAGAAATCTCATATAACAAAGCTATTGCATGAAAAATAATGACATTCTATTATGCAATATTGTTCTACAATATTTCAAAATGGCATTGAAAGATCTCTTGAGCTTAGGAATATTCAGATTCATTTGGATAGCCTCATCACTGTTCATCATTTAGGGATATTTAAAGTGTATTCTCTTACTTTTTCACTAATATTTATCTACACTACTTAACCAAATGACCAGAAACTCTAAATGTTTTATGTTAATGGAAAATTGACAGTGTTTCCATTGCTCCTTTGAAATTGCACACAATTTTCTTCTAGAATTTTTCATCTCTCTACCATCACACTAGCCCAGCAAAAGAAAGCCAAGCATCTGAAGGTAGCATGGCTTCATCAACTGAAAACCTCACTGTAAATAATTTTACACGTTTATATTCTGTAAAGAATGTTAAATAATAATTTTATATACACATTAAATTTAGAGACTAATACTGCTACTTTTTGCATCCTAGGTACTTGAAATTCCTACATACAAGTGTAGGTCAAATTAAAATATTTGTAAACCCCATGTTATGAATATAATTATGATATTTAATAACTGGTCAAAGCAACCAAACACCACATGTCTCTCTGGAAGAAAATCTTTTGTGAGTCTTTTGAAATATAACAGTAAAGACAAACTATTTTACAGACTTGAGTCTAAAGAATGTATTTTAGCAAATCAAGACCCATTAAGTAAGTTGTTCTCAATCTCTGGGTTGCAATCCCTCTGGAGGATTCAAACAAACCATTTGTTGGGGTTGCCTAATACATTATGACTCATAAAAAGTTAAAATTATCAAAAAATTATAGTTGTGAAATAGAAATTAAAATAATTTTATGATGGAGTGCAGTTACCACTACATGAGGAACTGTATTAAACAGAGAACCACTGTCTTGAGTAACTTTTATCTGTGGTAAGAATAAAGGCCACAACTCAGTGCAGTCGATTTGTTTATATATTTGATATTTCTGTTTTCTTAGTGAAATCTTGATAAATATTAAGGTTGTTCTTCAGTGATATCTGATTTCTTTAATGTGATCTGATTTTTCAGAACATTCAGAAATATTATTTCATGTTAATGTGGCTACACCACTTGTTCATCCCATAGGTCATCATGTTTATGCATGAGCAAAAACTGATGATTAGGCAGAAAAAGCATAAAAAGGACACTGATCTAATGCAGATCATGTAATCTTGAATCACAGGGTGAGCTGTTAATAGTGAAATGGATAAAATGATTTAGGTGAGAGGACTTGTTTATCTTACAGCAGATTCTGACCTACCAACTGGTAACCAGCATGGTGGATATATAAGCAGAACCACTAAGATAATAGAGGGAGCATATAGGGAGCAAAAACATCATGAACCATCCAGTTAACATGGTATATATACAGACCACTTATAGATAAATAATTATACAGCTAGAGAGAATAATAATCATACTTCAGTATGGCAGAATTTGGGTGGAGGATTTAAAACTAACTGATAATCCAACTATATTAAGGACTATACTGATACCCAGTGCTTTTTTATATTTCTGCTAAACATACATGTAAAAAGATTAACTACATGTTTATCCTATCTTCAGCACTAAGAAAGATATTTTGTTTTTTCTTGTATTCATATGTATTAAAATATACAAACATAAATAGATTACATATTAAAAATAAGTACGATTAATTTGTAAATCCTGTATGATGTCTATATCAAAAAATGGAATCCAGAAAGTTTGTTGATAAAATAAATTTATTTTTCTCTTTGTATTAAATATAATTCTATGGGATATACTAATGTAAAGTTAAGGATGTTAATATGTTATTTATGATGGTGATACAAACTAGCAGGTGTGTTCTTTTTCTGCCAGTTAAGGATTTAGAAGAGAGAATGATATTTCAGTAGGAAATACAGATCTTTTAGGTACAGAAGAAGTCACTAGAACTTGGAAGGACTGATTCTAATGGTATTGGGGATTTCTGCCTGGGCTTTGAGTATGGATCATATATGTCTCCCTACCTTATTTTTATAACCATGTGTATGTATCCCTCTATTGCTGAGATTTAATCTCTAGTTCTGTCTGAGATTTAATCTCTATTTCTGTCCATCAGTTTAGGAAATAACTGGGTTGTTGATCTCTAGGAAATAAGCATACTTTAGCCAGTATGCTGTGCTCTTTGTGTGGTAACTGTTATAGACACCCCTAACTCCAACACACATACATGTGAATGAAACTTACTGCTGGTAAAACCAAAACCAAAACCAAAACCAAAAAACAATGATGAAAATTTACTGTTTACTGTTGGGGGCAAAATGATAAAATTTCAAGTTGAGATTACTATGCTCTCTCTCCACCCATCCCAGAGGTTCACAGCCTTGAGTAATATTTTACAAGAGTGGAAAATTATTTATGTAAGACAACAAATCTCAGAATTTAGAGCTGTAAAGGATGAGCATTTTTGTAGCAAGTTTGTTATGTATTTTCAGTTTGCAAATGTTTATAAAATGAAAAATACTTGTCAGTGTTATAACACTGTCATTATTTTCACTGTCTCTTGAGCTACCCGATGTTCAGAACCAGGGACAAAATGAAACATATGAGAGCTGTGCAAAAATTCTTCAATAGTTATATACAGACTGATAGAAAAGTAGGTGAACTTTAAAGCCAGATATCCAAAAAGCTCACAGACTCCATGACCTTGAATGTAAGGAGTGCTTACTCCCAGGTTCTTTGTCATCATCTACAGCGTAATGAAAATGCCCACTTCAGACAGCAGGATGAGGAATGGGCATAATGACTCTGGCATGCAACAGATACTTAATAGTTATCACCATTTTTCTTTATTACTCTTGTCATGGCAGCCATAAACAATAATGTAAAGATGATGCTTATAGTAGCCTGCAAAGTTCATTCCTGAATAAAGTAGTACCAACCAATGATCTACTATTACCTTTAGGCACTTTGGAAAGCACAGAAGGATATTTTGTTAAATATGACACTTTTAACATTTTTCATAAATAATTCAAGATGAAATTTTAAGAAGGAAAATTAGGTTGAAGCCTTACTTACCAGTTATATTAGAAAGCGTATAGTAAAATATGACTTTGTTCATTCATGAATCTAGGATATTTCACAAACTATTAATTTTTGAAAGTCTGAGCATCATCAGCATACAATGCTCAAATTCTAGGATTAATTTAGTTTAAATTTTGAGGAGAAAAATGGGAAAGGATAATAAAAGAGCTCATATATAAGCACGGTAAAATAGCAACTTTCCACTAATGAATTATGCAGTTTGCATTTATTATTATATAAGAAAAATAGGTAAGGAATTGGGTAAATATTTTTCTATGAATAATGCATCAAAAGAGAGCCAACATGGAATAAAAAGCAGGAGAGGTTTAGTGAAGTCAGTGTCCTAGGAGCATGCAACCTATATTAATTTATAACTCAGGAAAATGTTTCAAAGTATTTTTATTTTATTTGCCCATAATCCATCTTAGAAAAGTTAGTGATGTTCTGCATATGCTTAGTTTTGCTTTATCACTTCGTGTTTATCAAGTGAATCTTATGACTCAGAAACAAACTGAGTCATATATATATATATATATATATATATATATATATATATATAAAGTGTATATATGTGTGTGTGTGTGTGTTTGTGTGTGTGTGTGTGTGTGTGTTTCTGAGAGACAGAAAGAGAGTGAGTGGAATAGGAGGAGAAGAAAGGGAGAGAAAATTGAAGGAGTAAAAAAGAGGGGAAACTGTAATCTTCATATATTACATGGGAAAATTATTTTCTAAAAAGAAAAAAAAAAATCTTCCAGCAGACCAGAAACTGTATAATTTTGGAGCCTACAACAAAAGGTTTCTGTTCAGCTCCATAAAGAATACTGTTTTAATTATATTTAAATATATTGATTTTTTTTTGTTGTTGTTGGATATAGGGTGAATGCCCATTATGTAGCTACCATTTTTTCCTATTGATGGTGTCTTTTGCCTTACAGAACTTTTCCCATTACATGAGGTCACATTTATTGATTGTTGATCTTAGTGCCTGGGCTATTGGTGTTCTATTCAGGAATTTTTTCTCTATGCCAATGTGTTAATGCATTTTCCCAAATTTTCTTCTGTTAGATTCAGTCTACCTGGTTTTATATTGAGGTCTCAATCCAAATGGGGTTGAGTTTTATTTAGGGTGATATATATATATATATATATATATCCTGATAAATATATATATATATATATATATATATATATATATATTCATTCTTCTGCATGCAGACATCCTGTTAGACCTTCACCACTTGTTGAAGATGCTCTTTTTTTCCATTGTATGCTTTTGTTTTGTCAAAGATCATGTGTCCATAGCTTTATGGATTTATTTCTGGGTCTTTAATTCTATAGCATTGATCAATCAGTATGTTTTCATCCAATGTCATACAGCTAATATTATTATTATTATTATTATTATTATTATTATATCATAAAGCTTGAAATCAGAGAAATGGATACCTCCAGATATTCTATTATTGTACACAATTGTTATAGCTGTCCTAAGGTTTTGGTTTTTCATATGAATTTAAGGATTGCTCTTTCAAGGTATGTAACAAGATATTAGCATTTTGATGGGTATTGCATTGAACCTCGAGATTGCTATTGGTAATATGGACATTTTTACTGTTGATTCTACATGTGCATGGGAGATTTTTCCATCTTTAGATATCTTTCTGAATTTCATTTTTTCAGAGCCTTGAAGTTCTTGTAATACAGATCTTTCACTTGCTTGGATAGAGTTACATAGAGTTATGTTAGTCCTTCCCCTGCTTCTATGAGGGATGAGTGTGCTTGTCCACCCACCGACCTACTCCCACCTCACCGCCCTAGCACTCCCCTACACTGTGACAGGACCTTCACAGGACCAAGGTCCTCTCCTCCCATTGATGCCAGATAAGGCCATTCTCTGCTACATATGCAGCTGGAGCTATGGGTCCTCCCATGTGTACTCTTTAGTTGGTGGTTCTTGGGAGCTATATTAGTCAGGGTTCTCTAGAGTCACAGAACTTACAGATAGTCGCTATATAGTAAAGGAATTTATTGATGACTTACAGTCTGCAGTCCAAATACCAACAATGGTTCAGTAGTAGCTGTGAATGGAAGTCCAAGGATCTAGCAGTTGCTGAGTCCCACANNGCAAGANGGNGAAAGAGCNAGAGCCAGACTCCCTTNTTCCAATGTCCTTATATNGTCCCCAGCAGAAGGTGTAGCCCAGATTAAAGGTGTGTGCCACCACACNTTTAATCCCAGATGACCTTGGACTCAGAGATCTCCCTGTCTTAATCTTCTGGATTCAATCACCACTGTGTCTCAAGATCTCCATACCAAGATCCAGATCAGAAACTTCTATCTCCCAGCCTCCAAATTAGGTTCACTGGTGAGCCTTCCAATTCTGGATTGTAGTTCATTTCAAATATAGTCAAGTTGACAACCAGGAATAGCCACAACAGGAGCTCTGGGGGTCCAGAAGGATGATATTGTTGTTCATCCTGTGGGATTGTAAACCCCTTCAGCTCATTCAGTCCTTCCTCTAACTCCTCCACTGGGGTTCATGCCAAACAATGAAGGTAAAGGTTGTTTGTACAAAGAAAGAGCCATATTTGAAAGTGATATATAATTGAGGGGGAGACAAACTGACAAATCAGAGAAAGATTTTATAGAATTAGTCAGCAATAGGACACTTCTACCTCTCAGGAGAAGAGACAGGGAAGGGAGGCTACTTAACAGTGTAGAATGAGTCAGGTATGGAGAGCAGTTCAGTGAGTATAGGTCAGTTGAATTCAGGCACTGCAATGGAGTTCACTCAAGTTCAGTGCAGTATAGTTCAGCATACCTCATGCAATGTAGTTGAGTTCAGTTGAGTTCATTAGTTTGTTCCATTCAGTTTGTTCTGTTCCCATAGTGGAGGTCAGCACACCAGCTGAAGCCTGAAAATATGAACAAGCCAGAAAAGTAGGACAAATTGCCGGGGTAAGTTTGAGGTCAAGCAGAGCAATTCAGTGAGAACCCAGATTGAATCAGTCTGCTTGGAGAAGAGTTTCAGCCAGAATAGCTGAGTTGAACCAGCCATTCAGAGTTTAGAAAGAACTAGAAAGAGTGATGTTATTCAGCAGTAATCCTCTAAGGTAACAATTATATCTGGTGAATAAAAGTTATATTTACAAAGAATGAGCATCAATTTGGGGGAATTCAAAGTCTGACTACATAAAAAGATCCCTATATTGGGAAGACATGGAATTAAAGTATAAACCACAAAGCAAAAATTAGTCACAAAAATAAAAGTTAGTAAATATTATGTACTTATTTGCATTAAAGGAATTTGAGAAAAGAACTTTAACTAATTAATGTATGTAAGAGCCAAAGGAACAGTTTATTCAAGTTCATTTTTTAAAGACTCATTTATTATTAAAGCATGGGGAAATGAACAGAAATCTATAGATTTTTCACAACTGTCTGGCTTGATTGGTTCGGGTCATATTTCACTTATCTCTGACGACTTAGGAAATTGTCTGTTAACTCTCATTTATTCTACTCAATATTTTTAATAAATGTTTAAAGACAGAATAAATGAAAGAATATGAGTTATTAACTCCTATAAATTTTTACAGAGTAATATAACTTATTTGTATATTGCTTAAATATAATATTTTCCATAAAAAGAACTTATGACATTTAAGAAGTCTGTCCTTTCTTCTAAAACAAGTATCTACTACTCTTCTTCTCCCTGCCTAAAATGAACTGTAAAGTGTTGATTAGCATCAACAGTTTTAATTCTATGTTGTGGAGAGATGGCTCAGCAGATATGAGTTCTTGCTGCTTTTCCACAGGAACTGAGGATAATTCCCAGAACCCAAAATAATTGCCTCACAACCACATGTAACTCCAAGTCCAGAGGATCTAATGCTTATTTCTGGATTTATGGAGGGATTCAAAATTTCACATAGGTATACTTAAGTAAAATAAAATAACATAAATCTTTTAAATTTTAAAATATTACTATTATATGAAAGTAATTTTATTCTGAATGTCTTAAAGTCAAAATTTCTCTCATCTATTGTGTTCATTTTCTAATATTATGTACATTTGTGAACCTTTTTGAAAAAAAATAATTAACTATAAACATATTTCAACTGTTCTGAAAGTCCAACATATGAATATCTTCAAACTCTCTGGAGTTATATCAGTCATTAATAATTGAGTAAAGTTTAACATATCTGGCTATACCATATCAGCATTTGTATATTAAGAATATATGAAGTAGATACTGTTGTTCTTTTGAGGTTGCAAAACCCTTCAACTCCTTCAGTTCTTCTCCTAACTCTTTCATTGGGATGCTCATGCTCAGTCAAATGGTTGGCTGCAAGAATTAGCATCTGTATTCCTCAGGCTCTGGCAGAGTCTCTCAGGAGACAGCTATATCAGGCTCCTGTCAGCAAGCCCTTCATGGCATCTGCAATAGTGTCTGGGCTTGGGCAGTCTCTGGATCGCCTTTCCTTCAGTATCTGCTCCACACCTTGTCCCTGTATTTCTTTTAGATAAGAGCAAATTTGGGTAAAAATTTGGAGATGAATGGGTGGCCCTAGCCCCCAACAGGTTCTCTCTCCCTTTTGTTGGTCATTTCAGCTAACCTATCAACCAAAGAGTACATATGGAGGGACGCATGGCTCCAGGTGCATATATACCAGAGGATAGCCTTATCTGGTATCAATGGTAGGAGAGGCCCTTGTTCCTGTGAAGGCACAAAGACCCAGTGTAGGGGAATATGAAGGCAGTGAGGTGGGTAGGAGAGCATGCTCATAGAAGCAACGGGAAGGAGCATGGTACAGGAAGGTTGTGGTGGGGAAACCGGGAAAGGGGATAACATTTGAAATGTAAATAATAAAAAATAGAATATATGAAATATATACTAGGTACTGTGTGTTTCTGCCTGTGAGTTTCTGCCTGCGGCCACACTTGAACTGGGTTCATCCTGGAAGGCGAGCTGGGGAATGAAAAAGACGGCGGGAGAAATAACCAGGCCTTGACAAGAAATCCTGATCAAAGCCCAATGTTTAATAAAGTACCGGGTTTATATGGCGTGGGAAAAACCCTTCCCCCAACCCCAATCTTGGGGCTGCAGTACAGAAGCAAGCAAGTAGGCAGGTCTTCAGGAAATGTTGTCTCTGTTGAATCTAGTTGCTTATCAGCAGGGAGCGGCCTCTGCCCTGAGGCTATTGTTCAGCAGGACAGTGTCAGGCATAAACAAGGTACCAGCCTGGCAGGAAATCACCCAGGTGGTGTAGAACAGTGGCTGCAAAGGTCTGGGAGGCTCCAACAAGGTACAAACAGGTAATTTAATGTTATATATTTTTATCATTTTAATAAAGAACCTAAAATATTGCGACAGAATTTCACTATAATCATTATTAAAATATTGTTAAGTGCTGCCTAGAGAAAGAGAAATATATAGCGATAAAATGTTCAATAACAGAAATTACATATTATATATTAAAATTATGTTGAATGTTTAGAGTATTATACCACATGAATGTCTTAAATTGCGGTGAGTAAAACCTGTCCTGTCTCTGTCATCGAATTATCCAAAATCGTCATTGTAAAGTGGCGAAGGACCAATCTTTGATTTCATGAAGTATTTTTTCTCAGTTCAGATGAAATTATACAGCATAATGCTGATAAAATTTCACCTGTCTGTCATCTACCTGTCTGTTTGTCTGTTTGTCTGTCTATCTACCTATTTATCTATCAATTCTGTCTATCTCTATCATTGATTATCTATTTTTATTCTTCAATCTTTTTTCAATTTTTGTAAAACCTCTGGAAGACTGCTTGATTGATCAATAATCCATAATCTTTACAAAAGAAAATATATACCTCAAAACAGAGTCGAAGCAAACTTGATAATATGCAAGAGTACTGAACTAAGATTGTATATTATGGAAATTGACATTGCTATTTTAGAACATATATCAACATGTGGGTAATAAAATTGATATTGATAATATTCTATGCTATTTCTTTTTTTCATGGTAAACTAAAAAACAAAATAAAGTATCTTAGAATGTAATTAGCAAATACAATGTAAATAACATTTTGATAACTTTGCTCTAACTTAGAAAATTCACAATTATTTTAATGTGATTATGAATTCATAAATGTCATTGTAATAATATTTATGTAATATTTAAAAAATAGATTTCCATCTCTCTAAAAAATCCTCTGGAAAGTCTGTGAAAACATCAACAAACATCATCATTTTTACACTATTCATTAAAATAATTACAATTTGGAGACTCTTTTTGGTTTGTCTAGCTGATTATTCTTTCTACAAACTTAGTTAAGAATTATGTTACCTTGTCAAATTTAACCTAACTCTCATGATTTGCAAAATGTTGACCAGTTTAGAATTATACATTTTAAGTACAGACATTATTACTTTTAATAGTAACGTTCTGTTTATTATCCATCCTACAATTTTTCCAGTATATCTTCCAAGCCAATATGCAAAATAGAATTATTCACTGAAGTGATTCAAAGTATAGTTCAAACTCCAGATAATTAAATAAAACAACAACAAAATAGTTAGCCTATATAATCTGTGACATTGGTTTTATCTTTTCCTATATCTCTCTTGATGACTTTTGTAAAAAGATGAGGGCTGTTTTATGTTTGTTTTTGTGAATGTGTATCTGTCTGCTTGTGTGGGCGGGTCTTGCTCATGTATACATACGTGACTCCTATGACAACCAACTGTAGAGACCAGAACATGACATTGGATTCCCTGAAGCTGGAGTTGCATGCAGTTGTGAAATGCCTGGACAAGTGCTCAAAAACACAAAACAATATAAGGCTCAGATCTTCTAAAAGAACAAGTACTCTTAACCACTTACCCTGCTCTCCACCTCTACCCCTGTCCAAGGTATAAATCAAACTTTTATATACCTAAATTAAAACAACCACCCTCTTTCACCCTTATTTATATGTAAAGCTGCATTCCACTATTCAAGCAGGGATAATATAATGCACAACCCGCTGTCTCTCCTGAGGCTCTCACATGCTTATCAAACCAGTTAACTCTAACATCTTTGAATAGGTCTCTGACATGCATAAGAATATGCTAGGTAATAGCACTAATGCTAATGCATTAGAGCCCATCAGTAGTAAGAGAGCATGTCTTTAACAAGATAGAGATGGCGGCATGTTCTCTCTTTTAAAACATTTTAAATGCCATTTAAGCAACAAGGGAAATTGTATCATTCCCCTCTTCCTGTAGTTCCTAAAGACAAACTGTAGTAGAGAAAATCAAATTGATTCAAAAATATTAGGAAATGTTCATGATTTGGTCTTTACTTGTGTCAAACAAATAGCAAGGTGAACCCTGGCCAAAGTCAATTTAAAGTTGGAAACTGTCATTAAAACTGTTTAAATTTAACCTTAACTGTCATCTAATAACTTTACCAACACCCTTCTCCTTCTGTCTTCTCTCTGGTTACCATAACAACCAATATTCTGTAATGAGATATTAATGCTCCTAACAACAAAAGGCATGAGGAAGCTTCTTATTTAGTGAAAAATTCTCTTCAGGACTTCTGCTAAAAATGAAGATTACAGAATAAGATGTGCTAAATCCACTGATCCGATGCAGTTAGAAATATTCATATTTGATAAAGTACTGTTCAAGTCTTGAGTGCTTAATATACAGTATCACATTAATTTTCTCCTTTGTCTCATTTTTTCTGTGGGAAAGAGAACAACAGGGTCAATGAATTTTCAACAATAAGTGAAGTCATAGGACAAACAGGGCTATCTTGGTACTAGATGTCAAATATTTGAACCTATAAATAACCCCGTGCATGTTCATTCCAAAAAAGATTTATTGTGCAAAGCAATACAAATATATGAAGAAATAAAATATACTAAATAAGTACAAATATTTGATAAATCAGGAAATGTATAAACAAACATAAACATGGTCTCCAGAAGCCCAGATTTAGTCACATATGTGTCAATCTATTATTAATGATGAGATATACTCTGATTTAGATCAAAGCATGAGTATGAGTCACAGAAAGTAAATGTAAAAATGCTTAGTACTGGAGACATAAAGACGTAGGTAGAGAAATTTTCATATTGAGCTTATTTGTATTTTAGAACTATGCCATCAACATTTTATAGCATGATTTGAAGAGAAAATTTTACTGTGACTCAGAAAATAAAGTTTTCTTACAGAAATAGTTTAAGGAAATAAAGATAGAAGTTTTCAAAAAGTTTTCAGCTAAGGAAGGCAGTGACCTGGCAAAGAAGAGGATGATTTATGTAGGCCTTTGAATGATATGTCTAGGTATTCCTTCAACAAAAATTTAGTATATAAAATGTACTTTGGAATATTTTACTATTTGTTCTAGGTTAATAACTGACAACACAACTAGCTTTCCTTATGTCAAAGAAAAATCTGTATAAGGATGTCAAATACATACCATTTCAGAAAGTTGTAAGAGTTTACCTCAAAATAATGAGAATGGCTTTTGACTAATTAATATCATATTCCCTCTTTGGATAATCACTGAAAATCTTTATATATTTTAGCTTGATATATTCTGCATTGTTCATGATACAATTAAAGTAACTACATTACATTATAATCTCTTAGTTTAAGAAAAAATCAGGAGGAGGGGTGATCGTATATATTTACGAACCCCAGCACTGAGACTTAGGAAAGAGAACCTCAAGTTTGAGACCTATCTGGTCTGCATACTGAGATTTTATAGTATCAAGCAAAGCAAAACAATCAAAGAGAGAAGATATAAACTGAATTTGTTTCTTATGCTCAGAAAAACTTTCTGTGTCATCATTTAATACTAAATTGGTCATGTAAATTATACAGCGTTAATGATTATTGTGGACCCCGAAACAGATGGGAATTTCACAGGAAGTCCAATAGGCAACTAACCTGGACCTTTGGAACCCTCAGAATCTAAATCACTGACTAAAGAAATACCTGGACTGGACCTAGGTCTCCCCACTCATATGTAGTGGATGCACAGGTTAAATTACATGTAGGTCCAGAACAACTGACAGAGGGATTATCCCCAAAACTGTTGCCTGTATGTGAGCTATGATCCTCTAGCTAGGCTGATTTGTTTGGCCTTAGTGGGAGAAGCACCAATCCTCTCAGAGACTTGAAGTGCTAGGGTGGAGAGATAAGTAGAGGGGGACACCTTCTCAGAGGAGAAGGGGAGGGTGCATAGAGAAAGGATTGTAGGAGGGAGTGACAGGGTCAGGGACAGTGAGCAGGATGCAAAGTGAGTAAGTAAAACAATGAAATTAAAAAATAATTATGCTGAGATTTTTAAACATTGAGAATTGTTATAATATGTTAATATAAAACAACCCTTCTATCACTAATACTAGCTAAAGAGGTTGGCGTTAATTCATCCCTTTATTAACATTAGACAGAAAAAGAATTCATTAGTTTCAAGAACATAACACATAAAGTAAACTAAGATTCAAATGCAACTATTATTATTCCATTTTATGTGGTCTTTTACACCGAAACTATCTTCTTCTTCAACCACTGACTTAATCTTTATTTGGTGAATGAGTTACTTGTCTGGAATGTGCTTATTCTGAAAAATTGAATGAATAAAACCTTACCGTGTGGAAAATTCTTATAATGAAATATATTATATTATAAACCCGAAATGTATTATATTATAAACTCTTTGATATATTTCAGCTTATTTATTCAAAATGAATTCTCAAATTTTCAATTATATAAATTTATAGTTCTTAATGTAAGTTTCTCTCCATTTAGGATATCCAAATATGCAGTTCACACAATTTCCTCAATATTTGTGAAATTTTCACCAACATTAATGTTGTGTACTGCCACATATAAGCAGTTTTAAAGATAAACATTTTTTAAAGTGTAGAGGTTAATACCTTCAGTAGATCCCAACCATCCCGAATCCAGTCCCAAGTTTGGTTTGTTTATTTTTCTGTTTTGTTTTGTTTTGTTTTGTTTTTTCAGATGAAAAGGTGGCATCATGGTTGCAAAATTAGATGGTTTTCTAAAGTGCTGATCTACTTAAAAGGCGGTAAGAAGCCTAAAAGATGATACAACGGTGGAGGAAGAATGATACATTTTCTTTCCTGATAAAGTCAATGTAGAGCTGAGGGAGGGCAAGTGACATCATTGTGAGAGTGTGTATTTGGACTTGGCCAGCTAGCAATTTAGATCTTTTGCATATTGTAATGATTATAAAACATGCTGCTAATTCTTCTATATCAGAAAGAATAAGAAAAATATAAAAGTTGCTGTAATCCTTATGTAGATTACCAAGGATACATACCACTGCATACAAAAGAGGGGATTATGAAACTAAAGCCATTAAGTATCTTTTCTGAATTTAAAGAGCCTGTTTTATCACTTACTTAAATATTTATTGGTTTCAACATATTTATTGCTACTGTTCTTCCACATTTAAATGTTTTAAAATGAATTTCATCTCCAATTGTCCTTCTGTTAAAAAGGATACCATTTACTCTGAATACTATTTCAAAATTCAAGTAAATATTAAGGGGTTATCGTCAAATGCAGTTAGAAATTCAGACAACTTCTGCTTTTTCTTTCCTTAAATGTATAATAATGACTGCTCATTTGTCAGTTTTATGAGTCCTGTGAGACCATGAATTATTTATTTGTCTTAAAAGTGAGTCCTTTGAGTAGAACTAAGCATGTTTTCTCAAGTACAATAAAATAATAAGCTCTCTTAATTATTTTGAGAACTAAGGTAGGGACCAAGGCTAGGTTAACAACCATGATAACCTGAAGGAAAGAATTAGTTTAGAAATATTCTCAATAATTTTATAACAGAAAACATCCCTTGCTATTTATTGTTTCTCATAGTCATTGCTCATATACTGTACTCAAGTATATTGTGAGATACAGATTTCCTTAAGGAAGCCTCGCATACTTAAAGAAGTAATAGTATGCATACAATGTATGAAAATATGTGTCACTGGAAACATGCAAGAGATACTGATAATGTGAGTCTGAAGAAAGGGGGACAAATAGCTTGCAGAGAATTTCATCCTAAATGCAGGGGAAGAAATGCATTCTATGACCTCGAATAAGATAAATAAACATGCCGAATTAAAAAAAAAAAACCTTCCATGTAATATCTAACAATAATGTTACAGGTGTTATGATTCCTGACTTATATCTCAATTGGTAAATTTTAAGAAAAATCCACACTTAGAGCAACAACAGATGAACTTTTAAATAAGTAAAATAATTTAGATCTCTATCAGACAATTGACAAATTTTATAGACCTAGTTCTATGTTGAAAAATAAATTCCATTTGTTAATATTCTGTAGAAGTTTCAAAATAATGCATTATTTATTTATAGAACTTTGAATTATTAAGAATTATACACACTAAATAATACTTTTGAATGCATAATGAACAAAGCATCATAACAGAATAAATATATAAGATAGAATTCCTTTTCAACATTTAGCATTTCTTGAAAAGACCAATTACAGAAGAGTTGGTGCCCTCTAACCTCGGATACAATAGTCTGTTGATATGCCAAAATAGGATTACATTTTTCTTCTACCCTATGACCTTTATGTAGAAATAAAATGGGACTTTGGTTAATTATAATATAAACTATATGTCTAAAGGTATTATTGGGCTGAATATGAAAGCTGAAATCTAAAAGTTGTTCTCTCTATAAATATATTAAACTACCCATACTTTTTTTATTATTTTTTTGAGATAGGATTTCTCTGTATAGCCCTGGCTGTCCTGGAACTCACTCTGTAGACCAGGCTGGCCTCGAACTCAGAGATCCACCTGCCTCTGCCTCCCAAATGCAAGGATTAAAGGTGTGTACCACCACTACCCGGCTCACCCATGCAAATACCCTTCTTTCATTTTTGTCAAAAATCCAATGTAAATATAAATAGACAACATTTTCTGTGATATGTAATAAAATAATCTAACATATGCAATAAAAATTCTACTCTTCACTACTTTAGATATTTTCCTATTTCTAAAACCACATGTGAAGTAGTATTTTTATATATTATATTACTATTACTTATAAAAAATAATGTTTCATTATTTATTATTATAAAATTTATGCTTAATTATGACATTTGAAATTGATTACAAAAGTTTTAAATACTAGACTGTAAACTTTCTGTACCCAAAATAATGTACACCAAATAAGTAATACAATACTAATAAAAACTACTATAAAAATACTCATTATTATGAATCAAATAGTAAATTCTATACATATGCAATTCCCTTCATTAGTAAATGTTATCATTAACAATAATTCTTAGTATTTCTAATATCACTGGACTTTTGACACAGTTAAAAATATGCAATTCCACATTCTTAAATCAAGGTGTATCTAAACAATTAAAATTTATTGTTTTGATTAGTGGCAAAATGTAAATAAGCCTTCTCTTATATTTATGTTATAGAGTCTAAGAGTAAAGAACCCAAAAATAAAGCCCCAAATTTTTACATTTGAGTAAATTTAACACAGCATTTTCAATAATATTTTAGAGTAGAAGCTGAAGAGTTGGGTACAGAAATCAATTCAATAACTGCCAGACATTATCTATTTGAGTGTTGTCACATGGCGTTTAAAGATCACAGTGCTCATTTTCTTTCTCTGCCTTATAACCAAAGCTCATAACAATATAGAAATATCAATTAAATTTTATATGGAAACAATTTTGGAAGATCTCATCAATATTTTGTGCAACACAAATTCATTTGAAGCCAAATGACAAAAATGTGATTTCAACATGATTTTCCCAAGACCTTGGAATGAATGGAGTTCCTTGTAGGATGTATGAACAGTTTGTGCGGATAGTGGCCAGTTGATCTCAGTAGTTTTAGATGGCTCAAGATAATTGTGTAGACAATACCATGTATATTATCATTTTTTTCATCCATAATGCCAATTTAAAAATACTTGAGTCCATTTTCAAAACTGGAACATGCAAGAGGAGGATAGTTAAAAGTTTCTTAAAGTAGAATCAACCAAGAGAATTCCAGGAGCTATCTACTTACATACTTAATAAGAACAATTGGACAAGAATGTTTGTCTATATGAGACATTAATCCAGGAAGAAAGCAATTGACTACTCCCATCTTAACCATTGTGATATTACTGAGCACCTCTTGCCTACTAGGCAATTGTTACAGCAAGCAGGGTTCTGGGTTGAATAACAAATACTGTGAAGTGTCTATAAACTGAATGGTGAATAGAGGTGACAGAACCTACTTAAATCAACATGGAGAAGAAAAAGACAGATTCACTCAGCTGTTCACAGCAGTATCTAGACCAGAAAGTATACTCACAATTATTGAGTATTCAAAGTAAAAAATGCACAAAACCAAAGGCCACATTGGGTGATTGCAAAGAATCTTAAGAGCTATGATTTTTATTTGAAAAGACAAAAATATTAATGACATACTTAATTTTAAGTAAATTTACACTGAGATTCATGTTATTCTACTAGGAAAAATCCATGCATTTTTAACTCATGAAATTTAAAAATATACTTTCAGAAAATGGTAGCCAAGAATATGTGAAAAATTGTATCATTTAATACTTATATTTACTTGTTCATAAATCATGTGCAATTAAAAGTTTACAATCATAATTAAATAATTAGGATTCCTTATGTCATGGTTTTACAAAGTGGAAAAATAATTTGAAATAATATTGATTCAAATTACTATCATAAGAACAATTCTTCCTGGACCATTACAAAAAACAAATATGGAATATATATATATATATATATATATATATATATATATATATATGTGTGTTATTTCATTCTTATCTTTATATATGAAGCTTTCTTCTGTCTCTTTATGTATAAAGTCATATAAAATTTCAAAATGAAGGACAACTACACTTATTTTTCCTATCAGTAAACAAAACTGCCAACTAGATACACTAACACAAGTTAAGTTGCGAAAATTTTCATGTACATTCTCTGTTCTAACAAGGATACCAACTGAATTTTAACAAAGATCATTTATCTCTCCCTTGCTTTCTGAATTATATTGAGATAAGAATGGTAAAATGATGCACAGTAAAAAAAAAATACTGATGAAAGAATCTTCAATTCTGGTTGTAAATATAGCATATATGTCATCATTCCTAAACAATACAATAAAATATTTTGGAATTACAAAAAAGTATTATCTAAAACCGGAAATGATCTAGGCAGGCTTAATGTGATGCTTATAAAGTAGAAAAGTCTAGTTTAAGACACAGAGGCTCATTAGAAAAATCAGTAGGAATAGTTGATCTGGAGTAAAAATGGGCAGATGGTACTTTGTTTTGCTTATTTTTGTGGATATCCATTGTTAGACTATAAGCTGAGAGATTATTGTTTATATATATTTCTAAAAACGTGTGTGCACTGAATTTTTAAATTTTGTTTCTGCTTCCATTCAATCACTTTTGCGTGTGTTTATGTGTTTTTCAACATGTCTTGAAGCTGCAGATAAGGGCTATTATGAAAATGGAGTTATAATATGATCAGACATGTGATTTCAGGTAGTGTATGCTGGATCATAGAGATGCCTCTGTGATTCCTTTATGCTGTATATCATGAAGGATAAAAGCCTGCATTATTTCTCCATTATACTCAGAGAATATCATTAGACCTGACCAGTTAGAGAGGACCACTAAACACTGCTGGGAAAAAGCTGCATCTTTCTACAACAATGCATTTGTAATAAAATGATCACTAATTATACTATAGTTATGTCACATTTTCTGATATTAAGGACATGCATTTTGTGGATAAAAAGTTGATTACAAATAAATTTAAACTTAACAGAACACACAGGTTAGCAATTCATTTAATCATGCTTCTTGACCTTTTTTTAGCTAAAAATATCTATGAAATTAAGGACATGCATTTTCTGGATAAAGAGTTGATTACAAATAAATTTAAACTTAACAGAACACACAA
The DNA here is from genome assembly GCF_900095145.1 of Mus pahari. Classification (NCBI taxonomy): domain Eukaryota; kingdom Metazoa; phylum Chordata; class Mammalia; order Rodentia; family Muridae; genus Mus; species Mus pahari. The sequence continues at coordinate 52,523,474 of NC_034602.1, forward strand.
GTTAGCAATTCATTTAATCGTGCTTCATTTTGTGTGTGTGTGTGTGTGTGTTCTTTTTTTAAATTTTCTTTATTTACATTTCAAATGCTATCCTGAAAGTTCCCTATACTCCCCAACCCCCACCCCTGCTCCCCTACCTACCCATTCCCACTACTTGGC
>NC_034602.1:52526247-52563837 GCF_900095145.1 Mus pahari
AGATAACCCAATCACAAAAGAACACACATTATGCACTCACTGATAAGTGGATGTTGGTCCAGAAACATGGAATACCCAAGATACAATTCCCAAAATAATGAAACTCAAGAATAAGGAAGACCAAAGTATGAATACTTTGATACTTCTTAGAAGGGGGAACAAAACACCCATGGAAGGAGTTACAGAGAAAAAGTGTGGAACAGAGACTGAAGGAATGACCATCCAGAGACTGCTCCATCTGGGGATCCATCCCATATACAACCACCAAACCCAGACACTATTGTGGATGCCAAGAATTTCTTGCTGACAGGACCCTGATATAGCTATCTTTCAAGAGGTTCTGCCAGTGCCTAACAAATACAGAAGTGGATGTTCACAGCCATCCATTGGTCTCTGTTGATTTAACAAATAGGAATATTTTGAGACAGTTGACATTCTTATTTTTACTTTTTCTGAAAAGGATTACTCTTTGACCAATAACTACAGCATTTTCTCAGGCTCTTTCTGTATCATTTAATTCTCCATCTATTCTATTTGTAATCATTAGTGACAAAGGAAACATAAGCATATATATGTCAGGGTTTTTTTTTTCCTAATAGTGGTTTAAAGAGCAGCAGAAGAGTAAGTGTGTACTGACTCTCAGAATTGTGATTGATTTACATTCCCAGGTAGTTTAACAGTTTTCAGTCATAGAATTAAAAAATTTTTAAGCAACATGGTATTTCTTAATTAATATTCCCTGATGTACAGTTATCCATAAAGTAACTAGCAATTTCTTCCACATGGGAGGATCTTATCATTTTTATAAGGAGACAAAGATTACAAGTACGCATTAGAAACATATGTATTTGTTTTAATGTTTCATCATCAACAACCTGGTCTCTGCACATATCATTAGCAGCCGTCTCAGTAGACATGGTTAATTATCACTATTCCAGTCATATGATGAATCTTAAATGAATAGTTGCTCTGTTATGAAGAAGCATTTTGTACTCTGTTAAACCTGGCCTGCACATTGTTCCATGTTGTTAGTCTATATAGAGATTTTTTTTCCCCAACTAACTGTGGCCACACAACTAATGATTTCAAGACTTATTCTTGCAATTTTAAAATTTATTCTAGAAATGGACCAAGGCTTACTTTTCAAATACTTTTTCTGGGATAGACTGAATAATTTTAGTGGTTACCATCTGAAGATTAATGTGCTTTCTAACAGCAATTTCAAGATTTCACTGCAGTAAAAATTTAATTATCTGATTTTCTTTGTTACCGAATACACACACACACACACACACACACACACACAAACACACACAAAATTGTGTGTTTTAGTTTGTCATGTTTACCCTCTTACTAAAGATCTTGTATTACTACCCTGATCATTTCTTCCCTACTGAAATAATGATCCTCCTCCTATTTTCTTATCTGTTTTTTCCTTGTGACTTACCGAGTCTAATGGGCATGAGTGGAAAGATTTTTAATTGAGTATGAGTTTATTGGTTGTGAGATATATCTAGATGTCTATCAGTTAATGAACATGTAATGGATATGTAATATGTATGCACAGTCAAATGTTATGAAGCACTGAAGAAAACTGAAACAATGAACCTTACAGGTAAATGGATAGGACTCTGAACAAATATGCACTGTTTGTGTAATCTAGGCTCACATCAGTGAGTGTCATGTTGTTTTTCTAATGTGAACCCTAGTTTGAATATTTACAATGCATGTTTAAGTCAGTGTAACTGTAGGAGCAAGAAAGGTAGATAGTTGTACTGAGAAGTTGGAGACTAAGAGAACATAGGTGCTATGTAGATAGAAAGAGAAAGACCGCAGGGGGAAGTGGTAACTGAGGAAGGCATGTGAATATTCAGCACAATAGGGTCAGGCAAAGGATAACATATCCTAAGATATTTATAAAATCTATCTGGAAGTATAATTTTTATATTTGTTTTAAGCCATAATTGAAAATGTTGGACTACAAGTACTATATGGGGAGAAGAATGTTCCTCCTGGAAGCTTTGCGTTATTAAAGAAAAAACTTAGTACATAGTGTGTGTTATCACTCCTTTAATTACTGGCCAGGGAGGTTGCAGAGAGCATCAGAATAGTATAGGTTATCAATGTCGGTCTTGTTTATCCATGAAAAATTGCAAATTAATTCCTGAATCTACCACACAATTGGTCAAAGGGCACGAATAGATAAAGAATAAAGACATTTTAAACTTGATTATTTATTTTTGAATCAGGGAGATAGCTGAATGTGACTTGGTAGAGAGAAAGACTTAAAACTATCTTATAAAAGCTAATAGTTGACAGAATCATTCCTTCTCTGAACTTCTGATGCTTAGTAAGTAGCAATACATAGGCAATGAAACCTTCCATGTGATTGTCAATAAAGGCATGCTAGATAAAACAGAGAAATACATTGTTATCAATCATCAGTTTTGTGAATGTACATATGAATATATCAGTTTTGTGTATGTATGACATATATATGTATACACACACACACACACACACATATATATATATATATATATATATATATATATATATATATACAGACATATATATATATACAGACATGTGTATATTTGTTTACATGTATATATCCTTACATATTTAAAACCCAGAATCTTTTTCTTTTTTTTTTTTTTTTTTTTTTTTTTCGAGACAGGGTTTCTCTGTATAGCTCTGGCTGTCCTGGTACTCACTTAGTAGACCAGGCTGGCCTCGAACTCAGAAATCCGCCTGCCTCTGCCTCCCGAGTGCTGGGATTAAAGGCCTGCGCCACCAGGCCCGGCTTCAGAATCTTTTTCAGATTTTATTCAATGATATGAAAAGGGAAAGTATTTTTCATGGCTGATTTGTAAATACAACAACAAGCAAGAAATGCCTTTTTCTTAATTTTCATGTGCTGTTCTAAAAGTAATTTTATGGACAAATTTATCATTCTATAAACAAATAAGGGAAAACATATTTCTATCATTAAATTAGAAAAGTTTTACAAGAAGTTTTAAAGATTTTCTCTGCTCATTCTAATATTGCTGAGAAATACTTTTACCTCTTGGTCAAAATTTTTTTGCACATTTTATAAAAATAAAATCACATCACTTTTCTTCTTTTATTTCCTGCTTCCAGTTCCTCCCAAGTGTCCTCCTTACAACTCATTTCAGGCATGTCCTCTTTAAATTCATAACCATTTCATCAACAATTTTTATTGTTACATATGTTTATGTATGTGTGTGTATGTGTATGTACAAATATACAAATAAAACATTATTATTTATGTTTGTGTGTATATTGTTTCTGGGCTGATGATTTTGTATCAGAAAACATTATTATTATTATTATTATTATTATTATTATTATTAATTTTATAACCTACTCACTGCCCACCACCCATTCACCTCTTCCCACACTTCTTCACCATCCTCTCCTCACTTTACCTCTGAGTTGGTGGAGGATCCCTGGGTATCCTCAGATGGCCCACCAAGTCTCTGTGCTTGGAAGAGAAACCAATTTTTAGGGCTTCATCTTATGGAGAACTTGATTTTTTCTATCTCAGCAGTACTTGGTTGCCTGTAGATCCATGTCCAGAGATGTGATACAACAAGATATACCATTTGGTGTTAGCTTATCTACTGATATTGCCACTATTCATATCTTGACTATGCAGTTATTTCAAAGAAAACACATTTTTTAGCAGACTTTCTCATATTTTGGCTTAAAAGGTTTCTTCCTACACTTCCAAGGTGTTCCCTGAGACATAGGTGCTAAAGCTATGATGTAGATATCCGTTGGAACTGGAGTTCCATGAACTCTCTCTTGGTTTTTCAATTTGTTCTTAGATGTTTTCTTTATCTACATTTCAAATGTTATCTCCATTCCTGGTTTCACCACCAAAAACCACATATTCCCTCCCCCTCCATCTGCTCACCAACCTACCCACTCCTGCTTCCTGGGGCATAAAGCCTTCACAGGACCAAGGGCCTCTCCTCCCTTTGAAGACCAACTAGGCCATCCTCTGCTATATATGCAGCTGGAGCCATGAGTCCCACCATAGTTGGTGGTTTAGTCTCTGGCAGCTTTTGGGGTACTTATTGGTTCATATTTTTGTTCCTCCTATGGGACTGAAAAACCCCTGCAGCTCTTTGCATCCTTTCTCTACCTCCTTCATTGGGGACCCTGTGCTCAGTCCAATGGTAGGTTTAGAGGATCCATTTGTCAGGTATTCTGACCCTCTGGGCTAATATCTACTTACAAGTGAGTGCATACCATGTGTGTACTTTTGTGATTGGGTTACCTCACTCAGTATGATATTTTTGATTTCTATCCATTTATCTAGGAATTTCATAAATTCATTGTTTTAATAGCTGAGTAGTACTCCATTGTGCAAATGTACCACACTTTCTGTATCCATTCTTATGTTGAGGGACATCTGGGTTATTTCCAGATCCTGGCTATTATAAATAAGACCTAACTGAACATAGTGGAGCATGTGTCCTTATTACATGTTGGAGCATCTTCTGGGTATATGCCCATGAGTGTAATAGCTGGGTCCTCAGGTAGTACTATGCCCAATTTTCTGAGGAACCACCAAACTGATTTCCAGAGTGGTTGTAGGAGCTTGCAATCTCACCAGCAATGGAGGAGTGTTCCTCTTTCTCCACAACCTTGCCCACATCTGCTGTCACCCAAGTTTTTGATCTTAGTCAATGGTGTGAAGATCTCCCACGCTCATGGATTGTCAGGATTAGTATAGTCAAAATGATCATCTTGCCAAAAGCAATCTACAGATTCAATGAAATCCCCATCAAAATTCCAACTCAATTCTTCACAGAGTTAGAAAGAGCAATTTGCAAATTGAGCTGGAATAACAAAGAACTTAGAATAGCAAAACAATTCTCAAAAATAAAAGAACATCTGGTGAAATCACTATTTCTGACCTCAAGCTCTACTACAGAGCAATTGTAATAAAAACTGCATGGCAGTGGTACAGTGACAGACAGGTATATCAATGGAATATAATTGAAGAATCAGAAATGAACCCACACATTATATTCACTTGATCTTTGACAAAGGAGCCAAAACCACCCAGTGGGAAAAGAATAGCACTTAGAAGAATGCAAATTGATCCATTTTTTATTTTTTTCAATTTTTATTAGATATTTTCTTCATTTACATTTAAAATGCTATCCAAAAGTACCCTACACCTTGCCCCACCCAGCTCCCCTACCCTCCCACTCCCACTTCTTGGCCCTGGCATTCCCCTGTACTGGGGCATATAAAGTGTGCAAGACCAAGGGGCCTCTCTTCCCAATGATGACCCACTAGGCCACCTTCTGCTACAGATGCAGCTAGAGACACGAGCTATGGGGGGTACTGGTTAGTTCATATTGTTGTTCTACCTATAGGGTTGCAGACCCTTTCAGTTCCTTGGGTACTTTCCCTAGCTCATCCATTGGGGGCCAAGTGTTCCATCCAATAGATGACTATGAGCATCCACTTCTGTATTATATCCTCTTACAAAGCTCAAATTCTAGTGGATCAAGGACCTCCACATAAATCCAGCTACACTGAAACTAATAGAACAGAAAGTAGGGAAAAGCCTCTAGCACATGAGCACAGGTGAAATTTCTTGAACAGAAAACAAATAGCATATGCTCTAAGATCAAGAATTGACAAATGGTACCTCATAAAATTGCAAAGATTCTGTAAGGCAAAGGACACTGTCAATAGGACAAAATGGCAGGCAACAAATTGGGAATGATCAGATCGAGGGCTAATATCAAATATATACAAAGAACTCAAGAAGTTAGACTCCAGAGAACCATATAACCCTATTAAAAATGGGGTACAGAGATAAACAAAGAATTCTCAATTAAGGAATACTGAATGGCTGAGGAGCACCTAAAGAAATGTTAAAAATCTTTTGTCATTGGGAAATATAAATCAAAACAACCCTACGATTCCACCTCACACCAATCAGAATGGCTAAGACCATGATCTCTTAATATGTGCATTGTGTCTGTTTATCCTTTTCTGGGATAGTCTCCGTTTGCTACAAAGAGAAGATATTTGATAATTCTTGTAACTATACTTATCTATAGATACAAGGTTAAGATTTAGAATGTAGTAAAACAATGTGTTTTCATCATGATCCATGAGCTTACTGGCCTTGAAGTTGTCTGAGTTTCTTGTACTCTGCATGGTTTTGCTCCTATTGACTAGACCTTAAATCCAGTAAAACATCAATTGTTTACCAACAATGTTTGAATGACACTAATAATGTCTTTACAGTTACCTTTGTAAGGTATTTTTTATTAGATATTTTCTTCATTTACATTTCAAATGCTATCCCCAATGCCTCCTAGACCCTTCCCTTGCCCTGCTCCACAAACAACCCACTCCAGCTTCCTGTCCCTGGAATTCCCCTGTACTGGGGCATATGATATTCACAAGACCAAGTACCACTCCTCCCATAAATGGCCTACTAGGCCATCCTCTGCTACTTATGCAACTAGAGACACAGCTCTGTGGGGGGACTGGTTAGTTCATACTGTTGTTTCTCCTATAAGGTTGCCGACCCCTTATCTCCTTGGGTACTTTCTCTAGTTCCTTCATTAGGGGCCCTCTGATCCATCCAATAGATGACTGTGAGCATCCACTTCTGTATTTTCCAGGTACTGGCATAGCCTCACAAGNNAGAGCTATGTCAGGGTCCTGTCAGCAAAATCTTTCTGGCATATACAATAGCGTCTGGGTTTGGTGGTTGTATATGGGATCCATGTCCGGGTGGGGCAGTCTCTGCATGGTCTTTCCTTCAATTTTGGCTCCAAACTTTGTCTCTGTAACTCCTTCCATGAGTATTTTGTTCCCCATTCTAAGAAGGAACAATGTATCCATACTTTGGTCTTCTTTCTTCTTGAGTTTCAGGTGTTTTGCAAATTGTATCTTGGATATTCTAAGTTTCTGGGCTAATATCTGCTTATCTGTGAGTGCATATCATGTGTGTTCTTTTGTGATTGGGTTACTTCACATAGGATGATATCATCCAGATACATCCATTTGCCTAAAAATTTCATAAATTCATTGTTTTTAATAGCTGAGTAGTACTCCATCATTGTGTAAATGTACCACATTTTCTGTATCCATTCCTCTGTTGAGGGACACCTGGGTTTTTTTTCTAGCTTCTGGCTATTATAAATAAGGCTGCTATGAACAGAGTAGAGCATGGGTCCTTATTACAATAGAAACATCTTGTAGGTATATGCCCAGGAGAGGAATTGCTAGATCTTCCAGTAGTAGTACTATGTCCAATTTTCTGAGGAACCGCCAGACTGATTTCCAGAGTTGTTTTAACAGCTTGCAATCCCACCAACAATGGAGGAGTGTCCCTCTTTCTACACATCCTCACCAGCATCTGCTGTCACCTGAATTTTTGATCTTAGCCATTCTGACTGGTATGAGGTGGAATCTCAGGGTTGTTTTGATTTGCCTTTCCCTGATGATTAAGGATGTTGAACATTTTCTTCAGGTGCTTCTCAGCCATTCATTATTCCTTAGTTGAGAATTCTTTGTTTAGCTCTGTACCCCATTTTTTAATAGGGTTATTTGATTTTCTGGAGTCCATCTTCTTGAGTTCTTTATATATATTGGATATTAGTCCCGTATCTGATTTAGGATGGTTAAAAATCCTTTCCCAATCTGTTGGTGGCCACTTTGTCTTATTGACAGTGTCTTNTGCCTTACAGAAACTTTGCAATTTTATGAGATCCTATTTGTCAATTCTTGATCTTACAGCNCAAGCCATTGGTGTTCTGTTCAGGAATTTTCCCCCTGTGCCTATATCTTCGAGGCCTTTTCCCACTTTTTCCTCTATAAGTTTCAAGGTCTCTGGTTTTATGTGGAGTTCCTTGATCCACTTAGACTTGAGCTTTGTACAAGGAGATAAGAATGTATCAATTTGCATTCATCTACATGATAACTGCCAGTTGTGCCAGCACCATTTGTTGAAAATGCTGTCTATTTTTTTCCACTGGATGGTTTAACTCCTTTGTCAAGATCAAGTGACCATGGGTGTATGTGTTCATTTCTGGGTCTTCAATTCTATTCCATTGTTCTACCTGTCTGCTGTTGTACCAGTACCATGCAGTTTTTATCACAATTGCTCTGTAGTACAGCTTGAGGTCAGGCATTGTGATTCTACCAGAGTTTCTTTTATCATTGAGAAGAGTATTTGCTATCCTTGGTTTGTTATTTCAGATGAATTTGCAAGTTGTCCTTTCTAATTTGTTGAAGAATTTAGTTGTAATTATTATTTATAGATTCCACTGTTAGATAAGACTGTGTGAGCTTCCTTGGCATTTTCTGGTACCACAGGAGCTAAGCTTCAAGCAAGAGTCTTTAAGGTAAAAGATCGATTAATTAAATTGTCTCCCATGTTCTAAGTGTATTTTGACATTTAGCAACAGTGGCTAATCTATGACCTCAAAGAGTCAACCAATATCAATAGCTATGGTCTCTCTTTATATGTATATATACAAATGTACATGTTATATGCATTTTACATTATACTACATGTAATATTAGCTATTTAGTATATGTATATTATTATATGTGATGCCCAATATATCATAATGCTATTACAGTTTTCAGGCATACTTTTCTGATATTTATAAATACAAAAATATCATAAAAATTAATATAGTTCATTTTAAGCTGGACATGGTAGCACGTGCCTTTAATCCTAGCATTAGAACAGCAAAGGCATGAGTATCTCTGGGATTTTGAGGCAAGCCTACTTTACAAGTAAGTTCCAAGCTAGACAGAACTGTTTATTACACAGGCAGAAAAACCCTGTATCAATCAATCAATCAATCAATCAATCAATTTATGTTAATTTTAGGCATTTGATGTTCAAATAAACAATCACTTCTGTATGTTCTGATATTATCTTAGTTTCCATAGCACTTTCATATATAGTACTTCTCTTAGCTTTCCAGGCAATTCTTACAGACAAGCCACACTGTTTCTAGTGTGGTATAATAGAATATAGTAACAGTAGATCTTTGTGAAATTACTCAGCTTACTAAGGTCACAGAGCCAGTGAATAGCCACGTCTATTTTGAGATAATATCTTCTTTCTGAATTTTGATTAAGCAATATGTATTTCTGCTTTGCCTAAAAAAACACTGCAAGAGGAGAAAAAAGACCATTGGTATTTTTTTTTAAAAAAGAAGTAACCATTTATGGGGAGTTACTCAGCTTAAACTATTCTGGAGAAATGTTGCAGACTGAAGAAGAGAAAAACAAAGAACCAATGAAAAACACCTGTGATTCAATAAGGAGTCCATAAGCTTTCTAAAATTAGTGTCTTCTTGATGGTTATTACACATTTTTTTTTCCAAATTATCCCCATGCACTTATTATCTCTGTGTATGGATAACAACTTTCCTGTGAAATTGCTGTCAAATAGCATGAAACTAGTAATGCATAGGAGTAAAGGCTGATGATGGCTTGTTGTCTAATGGAGGAGGAGCTAAGTCCCTAAAGATTTGGCTCTGCAGAAAAAGTTGAATAGTGATTAAGGCAAAGAAAGAGTCAATCCATAAAGGAAGCTGAGGTGTTCAATGCCTAATTACAGCACAGCAGTACACATCCTCAATGTGAGGAAGCAAGGGGTGGAGAATGGTATATCAGGTCCAGTGACTGCAGGAATAATTAACAGAGGTCCACTAGCAAGAACATTAAGTTCTTGGAAGACTATGCAATTCACTATTAACATGTAAGTGAATCAGGAAAGAACAGGAAGAACAACTACTTCATTTCTCTTCCTGTTTGTCCTACAAATGCTTGATATCTGAGTCCAGTTTGCATTCCAAAGATGATGTAGGTACCATAATTTATAGAGTCACTTAAAGGTTACAGAACCTGGCGAGTATCTCAGACATTAATGTTTAGTTTTTTTCTGTTTCTTATCAAAGTAGTTATTATGCTTTTAATTTTAAATCTTTCTCACCCCCCTTTGGATACTGGACACTAATTGACCTAATAATCTCTTTTTCGGATCTATTTTTTTTCTCCCAAAGTCCAATTAACCCAGTAAACTTGTAATTTTCTGATTATCACTCAAAGTAAGAAATTTCAGTGAGAATTAGTTCTCTACATAATAGAAGAATTATATATAAAAAAAAAACTTTTGAAGCAAACACATTCATTTTGTAGCATGCATTAGAGGAGCAAGGCTTATTTGAGAGGTGGACAATTTCTATGTTCTCTGATGATGTACTGTCTCTTTTTAAAGGAGACGGCCCTGGCTAAAAGCAGAATCAATACTGCCATTCAATTCTATGTCTTCTTTTCTGAATGCCCTGGTATTACATCCACTCTGAATATTTAAAAGCTCTGGTCAACCCTGCTGTGATGGCTCTGGCTTTCACAAGTAAGTTTTGATTGTGAAGAATGACTAGGGTATCTAACTGCTATGCCATTATTTAGTATTTTTATTGTTCAAAGACATGTCCTTACTTTTTCCTCCCTGCTGATTTTTATGATTAATGGATGTGTCCCTTTTCTCGGGCAACTTTTGAATAAGTCACCAACTGAATGGTTATAACTATAAGGATGTTCTTTCAACCTGTCTCACCTACCTAGAAAGCTGGTAGAGACAGAATAACATAAGGAATGGTCAATGCTTCTGCAATTGTAAAGTACTATTTGTAAAACTACCTTATCTTTAGGTCATAATGAACTTTTTAAGTATATGAATGTTAAAGTGAAAATAGAACTATCGTTTATCATAATTAACTACAAAGAACCATAATCATTTTAAATTATTTCTCTTATTTTAAGAATTAATACAACTATATCATTGTCCCCTTCCTCTTTCTCAATCTACATATGGTCTTATCCAGCCATAATGACTATGAACCACAACAATGACCTTCATCACATACACACACATACATACACACACACCACCACCAACAACAACAACCAAATATACAAACAAACAAAAAACAAAACCATAAAGGCACTGTAGAGTAAAAAATACATTGCTGATAACGAAAAGTTCGCTAACTGAACTTGAGAACTGCTCATTGAGAGGGAAATTGTGGCCAGTGCTCAAATTTGTCCAACTATGGAATGCTAGTGATTTTATGGGTACTGAAGGAGCACCTACAGCAACCATTTTGCCAAGGGATCATGATTCCTAACTACATTCAATTTGTCTTATTGCCATAAAAATTGTTGACTAACCAAAATCAAAAGGATGCTCTGTGAGCATTCTCAGGCAAGAAGGAATTTTAAAAAGATCCTATCAGTATGTAAGTTGGAATTAGTTCACATTTACTGGAGAAATTACTTAACATGTCTAAAACTAATCTCATTGATACAATAGTCTATATATTTTTAATTTTACTTTATATATGCCTTGTTCTTACAAGGTTCTCCAACAGAGAAATCAGGAAATAAGACAATAAGAAGTATATATTCATAAATAATTATATAAACATCATTGCAAAAATAACACTTGATCTGTCATTTTGAGTCTTAATTTATAATTATTATTATAAATTAATAACTTAATTTATAATATCATAAGTCCAATAATATAAGAAGTAGGTAGTAGAACATACACTGAGGAAGTAAAGAAAGACATACTTAATCTAGATTACTAGAGTTATGCTAAAGTATTAGTCTACATTAAGATAAGCCAACAGTTAGCATGTGAATGCTTATGATATGATGCATTACCAGATTAACGTAAATTGTTGACAGAGGATATAAAATATTCATGTTTTTATGTAATTACATAAAAACATGGGGGGTTCATATAAAAATTTTTAAATACTGATGTTTGATAGAAATGTGAAATCATGAATAGGATATGAATTTTATAATTTCATCTGGATGTTGAGATTGGTACATAACATCATTTATACTTTTTAAAAATAATTGGTGATTAGTTGTCATTTTCAAAGTAGAATATACTGTAGAAATTATGATAGCATATGAGGCAAACTGTATAACTGAAAGGAAGCTATATAGTAGTCTACTGTTACCTTAAAATATCCCCCTCATTCACCTCACTTTATCTCATAGAGGCCGAGTACTATCTTGCATCATTATCATAAGAGTAGTATGTTATAATAAGTTATCCAGGGGTAGATTACTCAAGTTGTATTATAGTGTATTTTTTAAATCTTTCTTATTTGTTTTGGTTGTTTGTATGTTGCTGTGAGTAAGATGCTAAAATGTAAATTTAAATCTTGGTGTAAGGGTACACTGGGGAAATAAAATGGGCTTTTCTACCAACCATGAAATCAGATGTCCACTGATGCCTTGTTGGAGAGCTTCCACACATAAAGTAAGGGAAGTTACTGATCATAGTTACTGCAAATAAAGGAGTTCCTTAGAGAGGGATTTAATGTAGATAGAAAAGTCATAAGGGTTGATGGAACCATTGGGTCATGTTTAGATATGACCTCTCTAATTATTGTAAGGGTATTTAATATTTTCTGTCTTTTAGTTGAAATATATAAATATGAATCCTTTAAATTTGTTAGAAAATATTGTTCACTGTATATTAATTATACCTTAGCTCTGTTTTTTACTAGACTAATATGAGTTAATTTGTGGGATAATCTTGGTTATGGCATAATGTTTAGCATCTACTCTCCTCAGTACAAAGAGGCCATAAGAAATCCATTGAGTTAGTATTGCTAAGGATTGTCCTGCTCTGAACACAGAGGGCACAGACACAATGGAGCAGCCTGGGACGAGATTCTTCATGTTCTGATCTGCACCCTGAAGAAATATCTGTGCCACAGCTCTCTATACCCCTAACCTTTCCCTGAGAAAGCTGGTCTCTCAGAAGTGCTGACACACGTAAAATCACAGGCTCATTGGGGCACAGGCTCACAGGATTGACAAGTTTCAGTTAGAAACAGTAAGACCAGCTAACATCAGAGAAAACCTGATGGCAAGATGCAAGAGCAAGAATCAAAGCAACAGAAACCAAGGCTGTGTTCTCACAGTTCTCCAACCACAGCAAACCCTGGATACTCCAACATACCTATAAAGCAAGATTCTGATTTAAAATCACATCTTGTGATAATGATAGAGGACTTTAAAGTAAATAATTAAATTCCTTAAAGAAATAAAGGAGAACACAGGTAAAAAGATAGAAAGTTTTAAAGAGGAAACACAAAAGTCCCTTAAAGAATTACAGGAAAACACAAACAAACAGGTGAAGGAGTTGAGCAAAATCATCCAGAATCCTAAAATGGAAATAGAAACAATAAAGAAATCACAAAGGGAGACAACCCTGGTAATAAAAAACCTAAGAGATCAGGAAGCATAGATGCAAGGATCACCAACAAAATTATAGAAGAAAAATTCCCTACCTTAAAGAAAGAGATGCCTATAAATATACAAGAAGCCTACAGAACTCCAAATAGATTGGACAAGAAAACAAATTCTTATCGTCACATAATAATCAAAACACAAAATGCACAAAACAAAGAAAGAATATTAGAAGTAGTAAAGAAAAAGGTCAAATAACTTATAAATGCATACATATATATATGAGTTTCACAAGACTTCTCAACAGAGACTCTAAAAGCCAAAAGATTATAGAAGATTATATGTAGATGTCATATAGACACTAAGAGAATACAAATGATAGCTCAAGCTACTGTATTCAGCAAAATTCTAACTTACCACAGATGGAGAAACCAAGATATTCAATGACAAAAACAAACTTACACAATATATTTCAACCAATTTATCCTCACAAAGGATAACAGATGGAAAATTCCAATACGGTGAGGGAAACTAAACCCTAGAAAAAGTAAGAAAGTAATCTTCTTTCAACAAACTCTAAAGAAACACAAACATAATTCCAGTCCAACAACAACAAAATACAAAACAAAACAAAACAAAACAAAACAAAAAAACAGGAACAAAAAAATCAACAATCATGAGTCCTTAATATCTTAACATCAATGTACTCAATTCCCCAATAAGAAGGCATAGACTAACAACCTAGATATGTAAATAGGACCCAGGATTTTGCTCCATTCAGGAATTGCACCTCAGTGACAAGAAAAACACTACCTCAGAATAAAAGGTTGGAAAAAAAATTTCCAAGCAAATGGTCACAAAAACAAGCTGGAGTAGCCATTCTAATATCAAATAAAATTGACTTTCAACCAAATGAAATCTAAAAAGGTAAGGAAGTATACTCCATGCTCAACAAAGGAAAAATTTACCAACATGAACTGTCAATTCTGAACATCTATGCTACAAATGCAAGGGTATTCACATTCATAAAAGAAACTTTACTAAAGTTCAAAGCACACATTGCACCTCACACAATAATAGTGGAAGACTTCAATACCACACACTGATCAATGTACATATTATGGAAACAGAAACTAAACAGAGACACAGTTAAACTAACAAAAAAATTGAACCAAATAGATTTAACAGATATCTACAGAACACTTCACACTAAAACAAAAGAATATTCTTTCATCTCAGCACCTCATGGTTCCTTCTCCAAAACTGAACATAACCCAACAGCCTTTACAGATACAAGAAGATCGAAATAAACTCATGCATCTTATCAGATCACCACAAACTAAGGCTGGTCTTCAATAATAACAAATACAACAGAAAGCCCACATACACATGGAAACTGAAAAACTCTCTACTCAAAAATAACATGGTCAGGGATGCAATAAAGAAAGAGATAAAAGAATTTTTAGAACTTAACGAAAATGAAAGCACAAAATATCCAAAATTATGGATAATAAAAGGAGTCCTAAGAGGAAAACTCATAGCTGTGAGTTCCTCTGAATAAAAACTGGAGCGAACATTCACTAGCAATTTAATAACACATCTGAAAGCTCCTAGAACAAAAAGAAGCAAGTATACCCAAGAGTTGTTGACTGCAGGAAATAATCAAAATCAGAGCTAAAATAAACCAAGTAGAAACAAAGAGTATTATGCAAAGAACCAGCAAAATCCAGGAGCTAGTTATTTGAGACAATCAACAAGATAGATAAACCCTTAGCTAGAGTAGATACAGGTCACAGAGACAGTATCCAAATTAACAAAATCAGAAATGAAAATTTAGACATAACATCTGAAACCGAGGAAATGCAAAAAAAACATCAGATTCTACTGCAAAAGCCTATACTCAACAGAACTCGAAAATCTGGATGAAGTGGACAATTTTCTAGACAGATACCAGGTACCAAAGTTAAATCAGGATCTGATAAACCATCTAGAAAGTCCCATAACCCCTAAAGAAATAGAAGCAATCACTAATAGTCTCCCGAGGAGAAGAACACAGCAAACACAATAGATCGTATTAGTTGAGTGTTTGAGTAAAGACAACTGTCAATAAAGCTGGTAGCTCAGGTTGACTGTTCTAAAAATGCAATAGAGAAGAAAGACATTTCTTACAATAGGGATACTAGGGAAGGAATCCTTTTATGGCTTTAGGATGAGTTGATGAGAAACTACTTTCTTTCAGCAATCTGTGTAGGAGGGAGGTTCATAGAACACATATCCAAGAATGAGGTGGGAACATCCACATGGAGATGGGGTGGGTGGGGAGGAGGTGTGGGATGTGGAGCAGTCAGAGGGTAGATGGGGGTGAGGGGAGTGGAATATGAAGTGTAAAAAAAAAATAATTCAAAAAAAAAAAAAAAAACCAAAAACCAAGTGTACTTTCCAGTCATACCCATGGCATTTACTATTGTTCCATGATATCTTTCTTAAATAGGTTCTCAGATCAACAGGTGAGTTGCACACACATAGGATTAGCACCAAGTTTACAAGTGGCAGTTTTTCTTAATAAACATAATAACTGGGAAGCCAAGTCAAATTTGCTAGAACAGCAAATGGGTCTCCCCATGCCTTATATAGTGTATAAACAAATAATTTTAGCAAGTATTCACAAAATCATTTTGAATGAATTTATTTGAACATATTTAACAAATAATTGAGTTTAAAATGTTAATAAACTTTTATTCTATTAGGACATATTTAGTTTACATTTTAGTAAATCCATGTTTGTTTCTTTTAGGGAAAAATCTGTTTGAAGGAACAGATTATATAGAATTGGGTAGTGTTTTTTTATTAGATATTTTTCTTCATTTACATTTCAAATGCTGTTCCCTTTCCTAGTTACTTCTCTGAAAATCCCCTATCCCCTCTCCCCTTCCCTTGTTCCTCAACCTACCCACTCCTGCTTCCTGGCCCTGGCATTCCCCTATGCTGAGGCATAGAATCTTCACAAGACCACAGGCCTTTCCTCCCATTGATGGCCAACTAGGCAATCCTCTGCTACATATGCAGCTATAGACATGAGTCTCACCATGTGTTTTCTTTGATTGGTGGTTTAGTCCCAAGGAGCTCCAGGGCTACTGGTAAGTACATACTGTTGTTCCTCCTATAGGGCGGCACACCCCTTCAGTTCCTTGGATACTTAGTGTAAGGCTTTTAAGATTTCTTTTAGACTTGAATAAATAGCATGCCAGTATAGATATAGGAATGAATTAAGGTTGTATGAATCTCTCTCTCTCTCTCTCTCTCTCTCTCTCTCTCTCTCTCTCTCTCTCTCTCTCTGTGTGTGTGTGTGTGTGTGTGTGTGGGTGTGTGTGTATTGTCTATGTTCATACATATATGTATATTGTATAATTTTGTTGGAAACTTTAAGATTCTTGCACTCACAAAACCCAATTTTCTACATAGCATTATGTGGCATATTCAGAGCAATTATAAATTAGATTCAACTTACAAAATCCTAACTTAATCACTTATGAGGAAAGTGGATATTGAAGCAATCTTCTTTCACATAGCAGCAATCTTCACAATTTTGGTTGGCTGCCAGGCTAATTCTCTCTGGAGTGAACTGACTTTCTTTGCAAGAAAAGGTGAGTAACTCAGTAACATTTACTGCACGCTTTTTTATATATCTAAAAATGCATGGCACTGTGATCCACACTAATTATTTTATATTATCTTCTCTGTAACCCACAGGTTATAGAGCACAGGTTGTTGCCCCTGAAAGGAACTTACAGCAAAAGGCACTGTTCCAAATTTTCAAATTTATGTGACTTTCCACTAAGGTCAGATTGCTCTTCCAGCAAGATGGCGCACGCCTTTAATCCCAGCTCTCCGGAGGCAGAGGCAGGCGGATTTCTGAGTTCGAAGCCAGCCTGGTCTACAAAGTGAGTTCCAGGACAGCCAGGGCTATACAGAGAAACCCTGTCTTGAAAAAAACAAAAACAAAAAACAAAAAAAAAGGAATACATGACAATTAATCATAGGCAGATACTAATTTTCAGATGTGTAACATGTTCATTTGTATATTAACATAAGCTAAGTGTTTACATACCTATACAAACCCACGTATTCTGTCACATGCTTGAAGTTTGGATATCTTTGAAATGGGTCATAATTTTTCACATCCAAATAATTAAAAAATAACACAGAAATTATTCAAAAAGAGGAATAGCACATTTGATATAATCATTTGGTTTTGTCACACTACATTGATGTATTTTAAACATTTAAACACTTTTCATTATTTTCCTATTCTGGCTGCAACAATTAGCATTGGTGGCGATTTGAGACTACATACAGTTCTCATAATTATGAAATTAATTAACCAAAAATTCCCACTTTATTGCTAACAGAATTTGAGCCAAGCAGTACTATCTCTAGGAAAGCTAGAGAAGGGGACATATTCCATCACTCTCGGAATAGCAGATGTGATTCATTGGCTTCTGCCTGTCTTGTCATCTCCTGTAAGTGTGTACTGTTCTTTAATATCATTCTATAGATTTAATCGACTGGGTCTTCTTCTTCTGAAGAGTCTGAATTTATTCATAAATGCAAGAGAATTTTCCCACATAAGAGAAGACTTGCATGTTTCAGAGATCCTATCCTGATATACTTGGCAGTCCTCCTCAGCCTATGATATATCTTTTTCTATTAATCTTGTCTTCCTCTTTGCTAATGCTGTTGATGGGAAATGGGTTTATTTTCATTTACATGGCTGATTTCACTCAGTGAAGGTTTTTAATAGTCTACTCATTTCATATTTCTATACAATGTTGTTTTGAATAATATGTGACACAACAGGAAAATATTCTTATTTTCTGGGCAGTAAAACACAGAACAGATTGAGTTGACAGTTGCAAAGTGATACTCATGCCAATTTCAACTGAATCAAACCAGCAGATTCTTGAAAATCACTGG
This sequence comes from Mus pahari, assembly GCF_900095145.1. NCBI lineage: Eukaryota > Metazoa > Chordata > Mammalia > Rodentia > Muridae > Mus > Mus pahari. The sequence continues at coordinate 52,544,539 of NC_034602.1, forward strand.
ACACATTTCCTTCAGTGTTAGACATTGCTAATCTGACTTGAAAAATCATTAACTGTCCACATTCTCCCTATATTTTATTTAGAGCAGGCTGTTAAATATTGACAATTTCTAGTTACTCCAAAATTCCTCAAGTACTTAATTTCTCTTGTAACTTGTATCCAGTATCTATTTCACCAGCTTTCTTATTTATTTATTTATTTATTTATTTATTTATTTATTTATTTATTATATGTAAGTACACTGTAGCTGTCTTCAGACACTCCCTAAGAGGGCGTCAGATCTTATTACAGATGGTTATGAGCCACCATGTGGTTGCTGGGATTTGAACTCCGGACCTTCGGAAGAGCAGTCGGGTGCTCTTACCCACTGAGCCATCTCACCAGCCCTATTTCACCAACTTTCAGTGACAGCTCCAAATATAATGCAGCATGAACATCCCATACTTGTTTGAAACGAGATAGAAGCTAATTCTATGAACACTCTTTGAACCTTGAAAATATAAGATAGTTTCAAATGCAAATTACTCTAGATAAAAAGCAAAGAAAAGCTATGAAATACAGACAGCAAATATTTCATTGAATGCTTTGGAAAGGAGCATCCTCATAGAAGCAGGGGAGAGAGGGGTTGGGATAGGCTGTTTGCAGAGGGGAAACCAGGAAGGAGGATAACATTTGAAATGTAAATAAATTAAATAACCAATAAAAATTTTAAAAAGGAAAGGAGAAATAATATGGAACATAAAAATTGAGAATTAACAATAATAAATGAAACTTCAACCAACAGAAGTATACTCTAGCCATGTGTGGTAGCACACGCCTTTAATCCCAGCACTCGGGAGGCAGAGACAGATGGATTTCTCAGTTCGAGGCCAGCCTGGTCTACAGAGTGAGATCCAGGACAGCCAGGAAAAAAAAAAAAAGAATTATACTCTAATATGATTCATGAAAAATTGAACCAAAATAACAAAATAGATTGTAGCAAACTTAATTAATATTAAATACAAGGAAGGAATTTTCCATTCATCATTAAAAGATATATGAAGCCACCTTTAATAGAAAGATTAAAACAAAAATTTGCCTTCCCAGGTATCTTTTGTAATAGTGGAACGAATGGCACAGCATTATTTTACAGAAACCCAACCCTTTTACAACATTCTACAACCAGGAAAATTGAAGTTCAAAATCACTTAAACTATGAAATATTAAATCAAATTACATGACATGTATGCTTCCTGTTGATTATATTCTTAAAGAAAAGTTATTCTAGAAGGTTAATTTACAAATTTGTGTACAAGAATCAGGGTTGAGCCCAAACATTTTTCTACTAATTCAGATGTTCTAACTGAGACTATAATAAATATGAATAAATTCATGATTTTATTTGAGTTCATATATAAATGGTATGCTATAAAAAGTTTAGATGGAGATTGAGAAATTGTTGTAATTTATGTCTATTGTCAGACTAAAACTCTTGAAAATAGTAAAAATGTGAAGTACAAATAATTTTAAATTTCAAAATCCCTCATCCACCCTTTCTCTCCAGAAAAAAAGGAGGCCCCATTGACATCAACCTGCCCCTGCATATCATACCACGGCAACAAGACTAGACACATTCTCTTTCACATTAAACAAGGTATCCCAGTTAGAGGAAAGGCATCCAAAGACAAGCCATGTAGTCAGACATCCTCTGTTTCTGTTTTAGGATTCCTACATGAAGACTGAGATGCAATACCTAGATATATGTGCAGACCCAGCTCCATGTGCAGAGAGGGCTTGTGTCAGTTCTAGATTCTGTCCATACTCCCCGTTGAACTGTTCAGTTTCTTTGAGCTTCTATGGGCCCAGGGTAGGTGGTTCTGTTGTAGCCTTGACACCACTGCATCCCACAGTCTTTACTGTCCCACTGGATTCTCTAAGCTAACACTCAATGTTTGGCTGTGCCTTTACAGCAGCTTCCAACAGTTGCTGGTTGAAACCCTTCAGATGATCTTTATGCTAGGATCCTGTCTGTCAGTATAACAGAATATCAACAATAGTGTCAAGGATGAGCACTCTCTTATGGCATGGGTCTCAAGCTAGGGCAGTCATTGGTTATCCCTTCTGTCAAATTCTGCTGTAACTTTCATCACTGCATATCCTTTAGGCGGGAAAAATTGTGAATCTAAGGTTTTGTGCCTGGGTTAGTGTTCCAATCCCTCCATTGGAAGTCTTTCCTGATTTCAGGCAATGAACAGTTCAGGCTACATATCCCCCCAAAGACTTAGCTATATTCACTGTCATAGATTCCTGGGAGTTTCTATTGTCCTAGGTTCTAGCTTTTTCCAGAGATGCACCCAAAATACACTTGTATTTCCCAATACTCTGTTCTTTCATCTTCCCACTACCCATTATCCCTCCTCTTCCCATCCTAACTCCCCCTAATCCAGTTCCTTCCTTCCAGGCAACCTAGATGTCTAATCTATTTTTCCTTCTCAGTGAGACTCCAGCATGCTTCCTTGTGTCTTTCTTCTTACTTAGCTGCTTTGATCTGTATTTTATATCATGGTTAATCTATACTTTATGACTAATATCCAATAATAAGTGAGTATATACCCTGCTTGTCTAACTAGTCCTGACTTACCTCACTCAGGATGATCTTTTCTGGTTTGATAAGTTTGATTGCAAATTTCGCGATTTCATTGTTTTTAAAGTCTGAGTAATACTCTACTGTGACAAATGTGCCACATTTTTTGTATCCATTCTTAGATTGAGAGACATCTAGGTCCTTTCCAGTTTCTGGCTGTTATGAGTAAATCTGCTATGAACATAGTGGTTCAAGTTTCACTGTCGGCATCAGCAAGCACTCTTTCAGATTTAGATCTGTACATTTTAAACAGAATGTATTTAAAGGTAATATTAGAAAATACTCAAAATTTTATTTGATATTTTGTGTCTGTTGTGTGGGATATTCTATATATAATTCCTATTGAATNTTTATATGGTAACATGTGTACCTGCTTTTTGGTCCTGATATTTTGTCTGTATTATAATATAAATAATAGCAACAGATTTTAATGCTCACCCTCTATAATATAGTGTTGAATTTTTACACTAAGTTATAGGGAGACAGAAGCCATCATCTAATTCAAAATGGAAGTGATTTAATTCCAGAAATGAGACGTTCACAGAACCACTAAAAAAGCAGAGTGCATGACTTTGAGTAACTGACCGAATTAACTTAATTACACATTAAATCACTGAAAAGTATTGTTTTAAAACTCCCCCCCAAAAAACAAGTCAATTTTAGTGAGTGAACAGCTTGACTCCTGTAAATTCTGCATTTTAAATATAGAAATGTCATAATTTAAGAACATTTGAGATCCTTGTTGCAGGGATTGTACAGTCTTGCTGCGAAGCAAGAGGCATCTTGCTGTTTTCTCCTGATTTCTTGGGGTATTTAGTGTTAGGGTATTAGCTTTTCAATTGATGTTTCTTTACCAGATATGCATTTTTAATCCAACAGTATTACTCTTAATTTCTCTCTAAGACATAGCAATATATAATTAATATGTCATAAATGTAAGGAACACATATTATTCCGTTCCTTAGTATTCCCAAATAGAGTGTGTATTTCTATATACTTTGCTTTACTCATCAGTACCAGAGAACAAAATATTTTCAAGAAATATATGATAGACCTTTCAGTCGGCTCCAGCTCAGGGTCACCTTGGGCATGAACAAGGTGGACAGTTCCATGGTCCCCAGAGGGCTCTCCACACAATCTTAGGAACACTGGTGAGTAGAACACAACATCTATTCCTAACCAATTGTGATGGGCCTGTAACAGCAGGAGCAAGGACGCAGGAGCCCTGCCTGACCAGCAGCTCAGGTTCCTTCTGATCTGATCCTAGGAAAGAAATCAGGAACCATAGATGTGATCATCAGCAACAGAATACAAGAGATGGAAGAGAGAATCTCAGGTGCAGAAGATTCCATAGAAAACATGGACACAAAATCAAAGAAAATGCAAAATAAAAAAAGATCCTAACTCAAAACATCCAGGAAATCCAGGACACAGTGAGAAGATCAAACCTTAAGGATAATAGGCATAGATGAGAATGAAGACTTTTAACTTAAAGGGCCAGCAAATATCTTCAACAAAATTATAGAAGATAACTTCCCTAACCTAAAGAAAGAGATGCCTATGAATATACAAGAAGCCTACAGAACTCCAAACAGAACACACCAGACAGCCCTATGGTCCCTAGAAGAGACACCAGTTCTGGGCACTGTAAAACACCCATGATCTTAGGATTCCAGGATCCCAAGATAACAGGAGCTTGGTCACACAAGGATCTCAGGGTCTCAGAGGAAGCTTCACTGCCAAGAACTCTGATTCACCCAGAATCTCAGTTTTAAAGGAGACCAGAATCACAGGATCTCAGAGAAAGCTGGACTCTGAGGAGTCCTGAATCAACCGGGAGTATAGGAAGGACAGGCTCCAATCAGAGATATTGAGGACAGCAAACACTTGAGAGAATCAGATGGCAGGAAGCAAGCATAAGAGTAGAAACAACAGAAACCAAGGCATCATCAGAACCAAATTCGCACACCATAGCAAGTCCTGGATACACAATCACACCAGAAAAGCAAGACATGGATCTAAAGTCACTTCTCATGATGACAATGAAGGACTTTAAGAAGGAAATAAATAACTCCCTTAAAGAAATACAGGGAAATTCAGGCAAACATCTAGTAGCCCCTAAAGAGGAAACACAAAAATCCCTTAAAGAATTACAGGAAAACACTACCAAACAGGTGAAAGAATTGAACAAAGCCATCCAGGATCTAAAATGGAAGTTGAAACAATAAAGAAATGACAAAGGGAGACAACTCTGGAGATAGAAATCCTAGGAATGAAATCAGGAACCATAGATGCAAACATCAGCAACAGAATGCAAGAGATGAAAGAGAATCTCAGGTATAGAAGATACCATAGAAAACATGGAAACAAAAATCAAAGAAAATGCAAATTGCAAAAAGATCATAACTCAGAACATCCAGGAAATCCAGGACACAATGAGAAGACCAAACCTAAGGATAATAGGCATAGATGAAAATGAAGACTTTCAACTTAAAGGACCAGCAAATATCTTAAACAAAATTATAGAAGATAACCTCCCGAACATAAAGAGATACCCATGAACATACAGAACTCCAAATAGACTGGACCAGAAAAGAAATCCCTCTGACATATAATAATCAGAACAACAAATGCACTAAATTAGGATAGAATATTAAAAGAAGTAAGGGAAAAATGTCAAGTAACATATAAAAGCAGACCTATCAGAATTACACCAGACTTCTCCCCAAAGACTATGAAAAACAGAAGATTCTGGACAGATGTTATACAGACCCTAAGAAAATACAAATGACAGCCCAGGATACTATACCCAACAAAACTTTCAAATACCATTGATGGTGAAAGCAAAGTATTCCATGACAAAACAAAATTCACACAATATCTTTCCATGAATCCATACCTTCAAAGGATAATAAACTCCAACACAGGGAGGGAAATGACACCCTAGAAAAAGCAAGAAAGTAATCCTTCAATAAACCTAAAAGAAGATAGCTCCAAGACCAGAATCCCAACTCTAAGAACAAAAATAACAGGAAGTAACAATTACTTTTCCTTAATATCTCTTAATATCAAATTACTTAATTCCCCATTAAAAAGACATAGACCAAGAGACTGGCTACATAAACAGGACCCAACATTTTTTTGTATATAGGAAACCCATCTCAGGTACAAAGACAGACACTATCTCAGAGTAAAAGGCTGGAAAACAATTTTCCAAGCAAATGGTCCAAAGAAACAAGCTGGAATAGCCATTCTAATATCTAATAAAATAGACTTCCAACCCAAAGTTAGCAGAAAGACAAGCAGAGGCACTTCATACCCCTCAAAGGTAAAATCTTCCAAGATGAACTCTCAATCCTGAATATCTATGCTCCAAATGCAAGGGCATCCATGTTTATTAAAGAAATTTCATTAAAGCTCAAAACACACATTGCACCACACAAAATAATAATCGGAGACTTTAACACCCCACTCTCATCAATAGACAGATCCTGGAAACAGAAACTAAACAGAGACACATTGAAACTAACAGAAGTTATGGACCAAATGGATTTAACAGATACCTACCGAACATTTTACCCTAAAACAAAANGATATACTTTCTTCTCAGCACCCCATGGTACCTTCTCCAAAACTGACCATATAATTTTTCAAATAACAGGCCTCAGCAGAAACAAAAATATTAACTTTATCCCATGCATCCTATCAGACCACCACTGAGTAAGGCTCATATTCAATAACAACATAAATAATAGAAAGCCAATATTCACGTGGAAGCTGAACAACACTCTACTCAACAATAACTTTGTTGAGGTAGAAATAACAAAAGAAATTAAAGACTTTTTAGAGTTTAATGAAAATGAAGACACAACATACCCAAACTTGTGGGACACAATGAAAGCAGTCCTAAGAGGAAAACTCATAGCTCTGAGTGCTGCCAAAAAGAAACTAGAGGGAGCACACACTAGCAGCTTGACAGCACACTTAAAACCTCTAGAACAAAAGGAAGCAAATTCACTCAAGAGGAAGGAAGGAAATATTCAAATATATGGCTGAAATCAACAAAGTAGAAATAAAAAGAACTATACAAAGAATCAACCAAATGAGGAACTGGTATTTTGAGAAAATCAACAAGATAGATAAACCCTTAGCCAGACTAATTAGAGGGCACATGGACAGTAATCCTAATTAAGAAAATCAGAAATGAAAAGGGATACATAACAGACCCTGAGGAAATCCAAAGCATCATCAGATCCTACTACAAAAGGCTATACTCAACAAAACTGTTAAACCTGGATGAAATGGGAAATTTTCTAGACAGATAACATGTACCAAAGTTAAATCAGGACCATATTCACGATATAATAGCCCCATATCCCCTAAAGAATTAGAAGTAGTCATTAATAGTCTCCCAACCTAAAAAGCCCAGGACAAGATGGGTTTAGTGAAGAGTTCTAACAGACCTTCAAAGAAGACCTAATTCCAATTCTCCTTAAACTATTTCACAAAATAGAAACAGAAGGCACTCTACCCAATTCATTCTGTGAAGCCACAATTACTCTGATACCTAAACCACACCAAGACCCAACAAATAAACAGAACTTCAGACCAATTTCCCTTATGCATATCAATGTAAAAATACTCAATAAAATCCTCGCAAATCGAATCCAAGAACACATCAAAACCATCATTCATCATCAAGTAGGCTTCATCCCAGGGATGCTGGGATGGTATAATATATGGAAATCAATCAATGTAATAAACTATATAAGCAAACTCAAAGACAGAAACCACATGATCATCTCTTTAGATGCTGAGAAAGCATTTCACAGAATCCAATACCCATTCATAATAATAGTCTTGGAAATATCAAGAATTCATGCCCATACCTAAACATAATAAAAGCAATATACAGCAAACCAGTAGCCAACATCAAACTAAATGGAGAGAAACTTGAAGCAATCCAATAAAATCAGGGACTAAACAAGGCTGCCCACTTTCTCCCTACCTATTCAATATAGTACTTGAAGTTCTAGCCAGAGCAATTAGACAACAAAAGGAGATCAAGGGGATACAAATTGGAAAGGAAGAACCCAAAATATCACTATTTGCAGATAATATGATAGTACATATAAGTGACCCTAAAAATTTCACCACAGAACTCCTAAACCTGATAAACAGTGCAGTAGCTGGATATACAATTAACTCAAACAAATCAGTGGCCTTTCTTTACACAAAGGATAAACAGGCTGAGAAAGAAATTAGTGAAACAATACCCTTCAAAATAGTGACAAATAATATAAAAATACCTGGGTGTGACTCTAACCAAGGAAGTGAAAGATGTGTACCATAAAAACTTCAAGTCTCTGAAGGGAGAAATCAAAGAAAATCTCAGAAGATGGAAATATCTCCCATGCTCATGGATTGGCAGGATTAATATAGTAAAAATGTCTATCCTGCCGAAAGCAATCTACAGATTAAATGCAATCCCCATCAAAATCCCAACTCAATTCTTCACAGAGTTAGACAGAGCAATTTGCAAATTCATCTGGAATAAAACAAAACCTAGGATAGCAAAAAACCATTCTCAACAATAAAAGAACCTCTGGTGGAATCACCATGCCTGACCTCAAGCTGTACTACAGAGCAATTGTGATAAAAACTGCATGGTACTGGTACAGAGACAGAGAGACCAATGGAATAGAACTGAAGACCCAGAAATGAACCCATATACCTATGGGGTTTATATTTATATTTTTATTTATATTTATCAAATATTTATTTATATTTTTATATTTAAAACCATCCAGTGGAAAAAAGATATTGGTGCACGCTTTTTAATCCCAGCACTCAGGAGGCAGAGGCAGGAAAATTTCTGAGGTCAAGGCCAGCCTTGTCTACAAAGTGATTTCCAGGACAGCCTGGGCTATACAGAGAAACCCTGACTCAAAAAAATCAAAAAAAAAAGAAAAAAAAGAAAGGTGTTAACACAACTGGTGGTTATCATGTTAAAGAATGCGAATTGATCCATTCTTATATCCTTGTGCAAAGCTCAAGTGGAACAAGGAACTCCACACAAAACGAGAGACACTGAAACTTATAAAGGAGAAATTGGGGAAAAGCCTCAAAGATATGGGCACAGGGGCAAAAATTCCTGAACAGAACATCAATGCCTTGTGCTGTAAGATTGAGAATCGACAAATGGGATTTCATAAAATTTAAAAGCTTCTGTAAGGCAAAGACAATGTCAATAAGACAAAAATGCCACCAACAGATTTGGAAAGGATCTTTACCAATCTTAAATCTGATAGGGGACTAATATCCAATATATACAAAGAACTCAAGAAGCTGGACTCCTGAAAATCAAATAACCTAATTAAAAATGGGGTACAGAGCTAAATAAAGAATTCTCAACACAGAAATACTGAATGGCTGAGAAGCACCTGTAAAAATGTTCAACATCCTTAATTATGAGGGAAATGCAAATCAAAACAACCCTGAGATTCTACCTCATATCAGTCAGAACAGCTAAGATCAAAAATTCAGTTGACAGAAGATGTTGGTGAGGATATGGGAAAGAGGAATTTTCCTTCATTCCTGGTGGGATTGCAAGCTGGTACGACCACTCTGGAAATCAGTCTGGTTTTTCTTCAGAATTTTGAACATAGTACTACAGGAAGATTCAGCAATACCTCTCCTGGGCATATAACCAGAAGATGTTCCAACTTGTAATAAGGACACATGCTCCACTATGTTCATAGCAGCTTTATTTATAATAGCCAGAAGCTGGAAAGAACCCAGATGAACCTCAACAGAGGAATGGATACAGAGAATTTGGTACATTTATACAATGGAGTACTACTCAGCTATTAAAAACAATGAATTTTATGAAATTCTTAGACAAATGGATGGATCTGGAGGATATCATCCTGAGTTAGGTAACCCAATCACAAAAGAACACACATGTTATGCACTCACTGATAAGTGGATATTAGCTCAGAAAATTAGAGTACCCAAGATACAATTTGCAAAACACATGAAACTCAAGAATAAGTAAGACCAAAATGTGGATACTTCATTCCTACTTAGAATGGGGAACAAAATACCCAAGGGAGGCATTACAGAGACAAAGTTCAGAGGAGATCCTGAAGGAATGACCCTCCTGAGACTGCCCCATTTGCGGATCCATCCCATAAACAACTACCAAACCCAGACACTAGGCAGTTGCCAACAAGAGACTGCTGACAGGAGCCTGATATAGCTGTCTCCTGTGAGGTTCTGCCAGTGCCTGGCAAATACAGAAGTTGATGCTCACAGTCCTTCATTGGATGGAGCACAAGGTCCCCAATGAAGGAAGCAGATAAATACCCAGGGAGCTGAAGGGGACTGAAGCCACATAGAAGGAACATCAATATGAACTGACCAGTACTCCCAGAGCTTCTTGATTGATTACCACCAATCAAAGAAAACTCATGGTGGAACTTGTGGCTCTAGCTATATATGTAGCAGGGGATGACCTAGTTGGTCATTAATGGGAGGAAAGGCCTTTGGTCCTGTGAAGTTTCTATGCCTTAGTATAGGGGAATTCCAGGACCAGGAATAGGACTGGATGGGTTAGAGAGCGGGGGTTCGGGGGAGATAGGGGATTTCCAGAGGGAAAACTAGGAAAGGGGATAACATTTGCATTGTAAATAAAGAAAATAAAAATTAAAAAAAAGAAACATAAGATAATTGTCCTTCTAATATATTCTTTAATTTTATATGTTCACAAGAACACAAAGTTCACAAACACAGCAATATATCTACCTAGAGTATATAAAACAAGGCATAACAAATTAGATAAATAACAAATTCTGATCAAACAAACACACAAACATACTTTATGCTGAGAGAAATGAGACAGGGTGACTCTATAGTAGGCTTCAAATTGGCAGTTATGGAGACTCGGCCTAAGAACTGGGCAAGTTCAGTCAAGCTTAGGCAAGTCAATTACTAATAGAAAAAACCCCAGGCTCCAGCTTTCACACCGCAGATAATGGGTTGGAAATGTAGAGATAGAGTAAGATAAAGTAAGATAAAGTTGCCTTGGAATTTGAATATGCTTTAATTTGTGCCCGCAAACTCACATTGGGGTCTCCCTCTTGGTAATGGTGAGACTCCAGCATGCTGGACTTCTTTATGAAGAATAAATACTCTTTGCGTTTACATACTACTTGAATCTGGGATGTCATTTTTCAGCGAATCATGAACCCTTACAATGCTCTTTACCCGCATATCCCTCATTCTATTTATTCATCCTCATTATATGTCTTAGCAGATTGAAAACTATACTTTTTCTAAAATTATTTCTTAGACTGCAAATAGCTTTGCCACTAATCTGGTGGATCATAGATATTCTGAAATGCTTACTGATTCATAAATAGAGTTAAAAATGTGTTGTATGTCACACTTAAAAATAATTCAAAGCCTCTGCTACTTGGACCCCTGAGATTATTGCATAAAATGTGTGTAGTTCCAACAGGAGAGTGACTCAAGTCTCTCAAAAGCTAATTATTCTTTTTAACATTCACAACTAGAAAAAAATACATTGAAATTTTCTATGATGTTTAAAATACATATATATCTAGATATAGAGAAAATTGTCTTCTACTACATTACAATATATATGTAAGTGCCCTGGTTTAAAGAAATAAACATGAAAAGAAATATTATCTTCAGTCTTTATTGGTTATAGTGTATAGAATTCTATAATTTTAAAATAACTATAATCTGTGGTGCATTAGTCTAAGTGGATTATATTTGTAGTTGAAAATATTTTTTCTTTCATAGCATAAAAAGAAATTATGATATGCTTGACCAAAGGGAATGGATGTGAATGTGGCACATGTAACATTATAAATTTCAAAAAACTGAGGTGAATATAAAGTAGTACTTATATCAGTTAACTCACCTCAGTTCTAACATCGCACAAGGAATTCCCTTCCAGTTCTCCCCTCTACTCTTAGCACACTTTTATTGTACATGATAAAATCAAAACTATATTTTGATTTCATTAAAATAGTTGGATATCTGGAATAAATGTTGATTCGGAGTTCTTGGAATATAACTTATGCTTTTATCTTCTCTCAAAAGGAACATAGATGATGGAATAAAACTGGAACACATCCGTATTATAATTAAAGAATATCAGAATGTCATTTTTTAGTAAATAAAAGAATAAGTAATACTATTATTTTGTTCTACATTTTTATATTTGTGAAAAATATTGATAATATTGACATTGTATTAGAAAGATGAACCAAAATTGCATAGTCATCTTCTTATAACAGTATTTAGACTAAATTTTTGTAACAACATATTCTTAATTGTTCACTTACATTTTATTTTTTATAATATCTAGTTGAGGGAGGGCACACCTTAAAAAGTTACTATACTCAGGTTTCAAAATGGCTAGAGCTTTTTCCTGACTCTTTGAGATGTGGAGCAGCTACTTTAAAATACCCACAGACTGACACAGTATAAAACATGATTAGATTTCAGCAATAGCTCTTGTGGATGAGAATAACACAAGAGGCAAAATTGACCTTTAGAAGTGAACTGTATGCCAAAGTAAATGTTCATCAAAAAGAAATCCTATAAAGAGAAATCTCATGGTCCAACAGTCAAAGGAAAATTGTGTTTCCAAAATACTCTAGTCTATTCTCCTTCCAGACACAGAACTAATTGTAACATCTAAGTCTTCTGTTTTGTCTTATTATGTTCATCAACTTTCCACTACTAAAATAAACACTGGAACAATATGAAGAATAATGGTTAATTGTGTTTTACTGCTTTAGAGTATCTTACTCCATGACAAGTTGTCCTTCTTCCTTAAAGGCCTATGGCAGGCGAATAAGCTCATCATAGCAAAAGCACATGCCTGAGTGAAAATGGTTTCCTCTAGTTTAAGGAGGAAAGAAAAGTACAGGACTAGATAGTGTGTCAGAATCCCCTCCAAGAGCACAAGCCTGTTAACTTGAGGATCTCCTAATAAAATATACATCCTGAAGTTTCAGCCACTTTTCAACAGCTCTACATTTAGGCCTTAACACATGAGCCTTTGCAGAAATTAAAGATTCAGTTAGAATATTTATTATAGTCTCAGATATTATTATTGCATAGATTTGAAAAAAATTTCAAAAGAACAAAGAAAAACATTTTTGTTTTCCTGCTGTTTTCTCTTTAATTCTCCATTTTTTCTCCTCTCTATATCTAAAGTAGGATAAGAGGATAAAGAGACAAAAGTGGTTAATGACTGTAGTGACTGGTTTTGCATGTCAACTTGACACAAACTGGAGTTATCACATAGAAATGATTCTCCCTTGAGGACATACCTCCATGAGATCCAGCTGTAGAGCATTTTCTCAATTAGTGATAAAGATGGGAGGGCCCAGCCAATTGTGGGTGGTGCCATCCTTGGACTGGTAGTCTTGGGTTCTATAAGAAAGTAAGCTGAGCAAACCAGGGGAAGCAAGTCAGTAAGTAACATCCCTCCATGGCCTCTGCATCGGCTTCTGCTTTCTGACCTGCTTGAGTTCCAGTCCTGACATCCACTGGTGATGAACAGCATTGTGTAAGTGTAAGATGAATAAATCCTTTCCTCCCCAACTTGCTTCTTGGGTAGGAATAAAAACCCTGATTAAGGAAATAACCAATGAAGGCTTTTATTGTACATTTTATAGCTTCATTTTCCCTTTGTATGTGTGTATCTACATTTATGTAATTTTAGAGTAAGTGCTGCCATTGTAAACTTTTATGTACTTTTACTTCAATCAGTAGACATGGGGTAGTGGTAGCCAGAATAAAGTCTGATGGTTAGTCCTGAAATTATACACACAAGTAACTTTTTATAAACTCAAGAGGTAATATTTAAGAATATATATGCATAAACCTATACATATATTCAGGCAACTACAGTATGTTTAAAAAAAGAGGCTTTAAATTCTAAGGCAAGTAGGAAGGGTGTATAGGAAGGTTTAGAGAAAGGAAATGAAAGGGAGAAGTGTTATAATATTATGATTAAAAACAAAACAACATTTTTTTAAATGACAGAAAGTGGAATCTATTCCTTCACCTGGCATCTGAACTAAGTAATAGTCTACATTACAATGACTGTCTCTACAGAATGATCTTAGAAATCAAGAGCAATAAATCCAACAAGTGTTTTTAGTTACTATTGGCAGCCCTTGTCAAATTGCTTCAAGTATTGACTTGAATAGAGAGGAAATAAACAAAATAAAACTAGAAGAGTCCAGATGCAAAGGGAGTAGAAATTAGAGCTTTCTTCACAAGTTGGAGGAAGTAAGAGGTTCTCATCTGCAGTTAGGAAAACAATAATCAAACCAAGAAAACTAATGAGAAGCACAATCGAATTCAACTCATTTTGCAGCACAGATTAAGTCAACTCCACAGTACCATGTTCTGGCTCAACTTGTAGCTCCCACAATTCAGACTCAATTCATGTTGATCCCCAAAGTTCAATTGCACAAAATAACCAACAGTAAGAAAACTGAAGTATCCTTAACATCAGAGTATGTATGATGGCAAGTTATATCAGAGAAGCACGCTGTAATTAAAGCACTAATAATTAAGAAAAAAAGGTAGAGTCAGGAAATAAAAGATTTCTCATGAGTCAGGCAACTATATACAGTACAATGTTCATTTGATACCAGTACATAGTTAACAAAATCTGAAGGAAGATTACTGTCTTCGAAGAGAAGTACCATCCATAAAATACCTGAAAGTGGGAAGTACCTGTGCATCTCTAGACAAGAAGGGGTACAGATTAGTTCTTCGATTACAATTATCTTCCAGACAGCTATTGTGAAGAGATTTTAAGTCCATTTCTTCTGTGCATCTTAGCCAAATTCTCTGGGAAATTATCTTACCTCCTTGTACTGCCTAAATCTTAGGAAGGGGGAGTAAAATTTACACTTCTTTGGAAGCCCAGCTTTTTCAAACACTCAGATTCCAGTTTGCTGTAGTTTGGACCTAATTTTTTCCCCTGGAGTCACACATGTGTTGAAGGCAAAGGCCAACGAATTGAAGGTTTGGAGAGGTAAAGAGATCCACCCTAAGGGCTCTAACCTCCTCAATGTACTCATCTACTGAAGGGCTTATAATTGAATGGGCCTTCGGGAACAGATGGAAGTTTTGGAGGTCAGGACTAATCAAGACAATGGAACTTCCTTCCTCTCTTCTTTACATAATTACATGAAAACTGGTTTCACTCATCCTTCTCTACCTTGATGGACAGTCTCATACCAGGTCAAAAAAAACATGGAGTCAAGCCCTAAGAACAGCAATGCTGCCTTTGTTCCTTTATACTTGTTTTTCTCAGAGGGCTTATCATGTTGATGGAGAGCAAAGACTTTGATGGTAGATGACTGACAGCCACTTCAATTCTATTAAGTGCCTTGAGACCACTGGTATATATAACTTTTCTTAAGTCCTTAACTCAACCTCAAACTTAACCTCATTATAAAAACTGTTAACAAGTATGATGGTCCTTCTCTATTGTACATACTTCTAACTGAAGCATTCTTCTTCACAAAATGTGGTATTATTCATGTAACTTTATTATCTTTTAAATTTTGGAATGGATAACAATTCATTCTTCCAGGAAAATACCATCAACATAAAAGAGTTTACATCCCAACTCTACTATTGTTTGGGATGCAAGCACTGTAAGGAGAATGTGAACATGAGAACCTGAAGAGAAGACTCTAATGGCACCTATGCCTTTATTTCTAGTTATTGACGTGCAGAGAAATGTTGCCTCTCCAAAGCTTTAAAGAAAAAGAATACTTTATTGTCTGTCAGCCACAAGAATCTACTGAAATGTTAGAAATGTCAACAGGTTTTTATACACTATGTAATATATAAAGGATATTGAATCTATTAATAAGTTATTAAAGTCCAAAGTATTTTATTCACTGTTATTTTTATTAAAAGTAATTATCAAATAGAACTAAAGTGTGTTCTTTTAAATTTTATTTTATTGGAAAAAGTATCTGATCTTTAACAGTGTTTCATTGTCAATAATAGGTACTGGATTCAATACAGAAAGTGATAACTACACTTATACCTCTATGTCAGTTTGAGAATAAGATATAAACGTATATTATCATGAGAAAATAACCTAATACATAGCATTATCCTTTCATTTTAGAGAGTAGAAAAATGCACATTTAATAGCATTTTAATAGTTTAACTGAAGAGAAACATATTGCTTGAAATTTATATATGTATTATGATTATGGTAAATTTAATTCACTTTAACTTCTTCATTTATAATATTTAATTATGATCACTACAATCATATTCAAGATTGAACAAGTGCATTTTATGCCATAGTTGTGAATAGTTACTATAAGTACAATAGAATAATTTAATCTTTAAGTAGAAAATATATTAAAATCTACACATAAATGTAAATATAGATTTTAATGTCTTATTGCCTTTTACTGAAGAATCCCTATTAATTTTACAATGCTTTACTTGAATGTATAACTACAAAAATATAATTTATTATTTAAAAATGGGTAAATTATGGTAATTTAACTATATTCTTTTAAGTAAAGAATATGTGCTAAAGAGATATTTCATGTGTTACCTACCATCAAGCCTCATATTTTGAGATGGTCAAATAATATGGTTCACTACAGTGACATAGGAATGCTTACAAAGAATGATAAAAGTAGGCTTCATAGATACCTTAGTTCTACACTGGGCATACTTGAGTAACTAAGGACAGAAACTTTAAGATTAGCCAATTCACAGCAAATCTCAGGAAAGTTACACATGGCAAGAGGACAGAATCCCATAAGTAATTTGGTAGTAAGCCCAATAGCACCAAACTCTTCAATCAAATTCAAAACAGAAGCTTGATTCACTCTTATTTTAAGAAAGTATGTCCTTAGCTTAGCCATATGAGGCAGAGTATAAATTCCCACAGAATATCAGCTACTTATAGATCGCTTTCTATCTATATGTTCTTTTACTATCATTTATATAATACATCAGGAGCTAATTATTAGCAGCCAGGACACCTATGGTGCTACACAGACACACCAGGAACACCGACATCTATTTTTGCAATCTACATGCTATGTAGATTGCTGTATATTTTGTATGATCAGTTAGATCACAGTGGGAGATGTATAGTTTCACTAAAATTATTGATAAAATCAGAGAAGAATGAAGTAAATATTCTATTACATACTCATAAAAATTGTAATTAATAAATTGTGATCAGAAATAATTATAGTAAATGTTAATACTTGATAGATTCTTTGATTAATCTATAAATATCTTTTCTTAATGGTATTTTTTTTAGTTTGTCTTTTAACATTTTTATTCAGTATATTGGTTGTGAGTCAGTGAGACTTTTATTATACCCTTATAATTTCTGAACACTGTAGATTTAAAGATTTAACTAGGTAAAATTTGTAACAGACAGCAATTTTAATTGGTTATTTCATTTACATTTCAAATGTTATTCCCCTTCCCTGTTTCCCATACACAAATCACCTATCCCCTCCCCATTTCTTCCTACTTCTTTGAGGGTGATCGCCCACCCACCCACCCACTCCTGCCTCAGCACCATAGCATTCCCCTACGCTGGGTCATCTTGCCTCCATAGGACCAAGGAGCTCCCCTCCCATTGATGCCAGATAAGGCAATCTTCTGCTTTGTATGGAGATGGAGCCTTGGTCCCCTCCATATATACTCTCTGGTTGGTGGTTTAATCCTTGGGAGCTTGGCGGGGTCTGGTTGGTTGATTCTGTTCTTCCTATGGGCTTGTAAACCCCTTCAGATCTTTCAGTCCTTCCCCTAACTTCTCCATCGGAGTTCCCATGCTCAGTCTGATGCTTGGCTGTGCATCCACATCTGAATTGGTTAAGCTCTGGCAAAGCCTTTCAGGGTCAGCTTTACCAGGCTCCTGTCAGCAAGCAATTCTTGACATCAGTGATAGTGTCCAGTTTGGTTTCTGCAGATGGGCTGGATCCAGGACCCAACAGGGTTGACATTATCCAAAAATACTCAACAATAGAGATATAGAAACTGTAGAGAACATATCCAATGTATAGGCACAGCCTGGTTTAGGAATGGGGTCATTCACCAATCTCCAAAATATTAATCCAGAATTTCTTCTGTCTAAAGGAGAAAAAAGTGGATCAGTGACTAAAGGAAAGGTCAAATAAACAGCATTGTGATAACATAATGCTCTTAATTCATATATTTTCATCCACTCAAGTAGTCATTCAATATCAGTATGTAGCATATTTCTATATTCTCATACATGAAATGTGATAATTGTATATTTAATATCTGTTACAATTCATTTGGATATGGAAACATATACATATAGATTACTGACAAATAGAAGTGTGTACTTGGTGTAATACAAACTAGTTTCAAATAAGATGCAAAAGTTCAAAGGACCATATTTAGTAACAACTATAAAGCATAAATTTTTAATATTTGATACTGTATTTTCATTTCAACATTTATTCTCTCCTTTGTTCCCTTTAAATCCTTCTATACTTTATTTGCCACTCTCCTTCACGGTGTCTTTTTCATCCACTGTAAAAGCATTACAATAGTCTGTTTCCTTAGAACTCAGGAAAAGAGTAACTATTTGAGTACTTAGTTAAATAGGATTGCTTTTTTACTTCTGAACAAAAATTGTTGGTAGATAAATACATGTACATAATGTCAGCGGGGTATCTTCCCTGCAAAGGGGAAGTTTAAGAACATAAACATGAGTCATACACTTTTAATCTTTCCTCCAAAATAAAGTGATGATTAGATAATTTGGGAACATGTGAGCATGAGGAGGCAGGGAGTGATGAGCAAGTATGAGTTTGCTAACTACATCACCATGTAGCACGAGGGAGCCTCCAGGCTGCACAGAAGGGTAATTATCACCTCCCAGACAGCAGCCTTTCCAGAGATGGTGTTCACCCTCAGATAAATGGGGAGGGCCCCTCAAAGGAGCTCTGTGCCAAGCAGCAAAGGTCTTTGTTTTCTGAAGTATTGGTTATGAATTAAGGCCCACTGCTGCTCAAATAATTAGGATTTGTGGTGTTTAAGAATTACTCCTATTAGACATGTAAAATGGTATTAATAGTGTGAGTGCCTGCTGAGAATTATAGAAACACCACTTCCTAGGACAGCTGTTCAATTGTTGTTAGAATGTGCAAACTCCCCGAAGGGAGGGTTGATTTGGAGTCAATCAGTGCCTGGCAAGGCAAAAACAACAATAATGGAGAAAAATAATAACCCTGAAGATATGAGAGTCCTCTTGAGCTCTTGGAACAATTACAACACAATCTACATCACTAAGGGCTCACGGAATCCGAGAGAGGGAGTAAAGCCACAGAGATCTACAAAGACAGCAGTATTTTCAAGGCAAGTTTACTTGAGAAAAAGTCGTCAGAATAGATTAGAAGCTTTAACGTGAGTTTTGTTGAAGTAAATGAAAACCATTTGTTTCATTTAGCCATCAAAACATTGATTGTGTCACATGAAGATTTTAGCTTGATATATATCTCTCTGTGTGTGTATGTATATATATATATATATATATATATATATATATATATATATATATATTAATTATTAGTCAGGGTT
>NC_034602.1:52564179-52571629 GCF_900095145.1 Mus pahari
ATTTTTTTTTTTTTTTTTTTTTTTTTTGAGGATTGTACTTTAGTCAATCAATTGCCAAGACATATGTGGTACCACTAATGGAAATGTTTCTAGATAAATTAAATTTCATATTCATTCGTAAAGACCTCGCTGATAGGAGCCTGGTATGGCTGTCCCCTGAGAAGCTCTGCCAGAGCCTGACCAACAGAGGCAAATGCCAGCAAGCCATCACCCGACTGAGTCCAGGGACCCCAAATGGTGGAGTTAGAAGAAAGACTGAAGAAGCTGAAGGGGTTTTCAGCCCCATAGGAAGAACAACGATATCAACCACCAGACCTCCCAGAGCTCACAGGGACTAAACCACCAAGGAGTACATATGGAGGGACCCATGGCTCCAGCTGCTTATGTAGCAGAAGATGGCCTTGTTGGACATCAGTGGGAGAGGAGACCCTTGGTTCTGTGGAGATTTAATGCGTCAATGTAGGGGAATGATAGGGCAGTGATTCAGGAGAGGGTGGGTAGGTGGGTGGGTGGGTGAGGGAGCACCCTCATAGCAGCAGGGGGAGGGGAATGAGATAGGGTGTTTGAGGAGGGGAAACACAGAAGGCGATAACATTTGAAATGTAAATAAATAAAATAACCAATAAAAAAGAATCACACAAAAATTCTTAAAATTAATTTTCCTATTTTTTAAAAATTGTAGTATGCTCAATAAAATAGAAGTTCATAATTTGTTAAAAATATTTTATTAACTACAATGTTTTGAGGGAACAAGAAATATAACTGCATAAATTTAAACTACCACATTTCTAAAGAAAATATGAGGCTTAGCAGGGCATCTCGGAAGAAGTATATTCTGGGAAAAAAATAGAAGTGGTGTTTGAGTTAGATATGATACAAATACATTGTATAATTGTATACAATCTTAAACAAAAAAATTAAAAATCTTGATTAATACATTAACTTTTAAAGTAAGATTTACTATTACGTAATATTTTGTACCCTTTTTAAAAAAGAGATTTTAGTGAAACATACTTATACATAAATGTTTTAAAATACAATTAGAGGGTGTACGGGGGAAGAATAAAATCTGGAGTATAAATAAATAAATAAATAAAAGATTTCAAAAAATAAAATATTTTATTTTATAAATATTTGATAATTTCATACATTGAAATTTGTCATATTCACACTGTCCTTAATCTCCTTTAAGATCTAGTCTTCTGTCACAATTGCTTAATTTTGTGTCCTTACTCGGTTTAAACTAATTTTGTCCTATTAGGAAGCCTATAAACTTTTTGTTATGTGACTTTTAATGGGATGTCAGAACTTGTCCATGTGGACTTTGCTACAATAGGGCTATGTTAACAAAAGCTCATTTGAGAAGAATATTGACAAATGGTATTAAGTACAGTAATGAAAGAGGAAAACATTACACAAGAGAGGGTAGGTATCAGGCAGAGAGGAAAGTATGGTGAATACTCATGTGAATTAGGGACAAATGGTATGTGGTAGCATTAGTAATGAAGTGAATGTAGAATTCTTATGTGCATGTCTGCTGCAGTTTTTCTGTTTCAGCCATGTATAGTCAGGCATGTAGTTGAGACTCTATGGGTATAATGTTGGGCATTCCAAAAAACCAAAGTTATTCAGCAAACTCTCTATTTCTCTGGATCTTAATTTTTTTCCGTTCATTCTTCTGTAATTATTCCTGAGCTTAACAATAAAAAATAAAAAATAACTTTTATTTCTCTGCTGTAAATGTCATTTCAGAATAAGCTCAGCCTTTCTAGTTCTTTCTAAACTCTGGCTAGCTCAACTCAGCTGTTCTGCCTCAAAAGCCTCTCCATGGTGATTGCTTCAATCTAGCTTCTTTGGACTTTTAATTGAATTGCTCTGCTTGTCCTCAAATTAACTCTGTTTTAAACTTCTGGTTCCTTCTTGTTCTCTGGCTTCAACAGCCTTTAATGACCAGAGGTAAATTTTATGAACTTACCAACAAACTCAACTCTACTGCACTGCTCTTCCAATTTGCTGAACTGAACCACACAAAACTACACTGACTGAATTCAAAGGACTCTACTTTATTACTGTAAATCAACTGACCTGCACTGAACTGACTGAACTAACTTGAACTCAACTTTCTCTTCTTGCACTGCTCTTAAATAACTTCCCTTGCCTGTCTGTTCTCATGAGAGTTCAGTTTATCCTATCTCTGACTCACTCTGTCAAATCTTTGGCTGATATTTCATTCTGTCTGTTAAACAATTAGATGTCACTTTCAAAAATGACTGTTTCCTTCTCCAAACCAACATTACCTACACTGTTTGATATTAAAGGTGTGACTAAAGGTATTTTTATCTTTCAGTAGTCAGTCATGCTGCTGGATTAAGTTCCATTAAAAAAGTAGGGGACAGAAGTCTGAAATAGAGTAAAGAAATGGAAGGTGGTATATTCCTGTGGGATCTACAGACTGGAGAATCAACTGTAGTCAAATTGTATTGGAATGAATCACGGCATTTAATAATTATATCTAAAATTCAACTATAGGGTTGTAAATGTAGGAGAAGAGAGACCTTTCAGGTGAACCACTTGGTTTGGACCTCCAAGCATCACCAACAATTGTCAACATGCCCATTAATGAGGATTTAGAAGGAAAGTGGGATCTGAGGACATTAAGTTGGAAATTACCTTATACAATAAAAAGAAACAGAGTCAGAGAATGAGGAATATAAAGGAGGCCCAAAGTAGATGAGGAATGAAGGGAGTAGAGAATGACAGAGAGGGAAGTGTGTGCAATAATGGAACAGAAGAGAGACAAACTAATTTTTTTAATAAACAAATAAATTCACACATAAGTAAACCACAATAAATAGCTGTTAAAATAATTCAGTTCCACCAACAAAAGTGGTACTGTGTAAGTGTGAAGACCCAAGAACAGAAACTTGTGTTAAATTTGGGTAAACACATGGGATGAGGAGGAGAGTCCATTGGTCAGTTCAACTAATTGAAGTAAATAAATGTACTTAAGATTTATTGAAAGACCCAGACTCAACAAGTAGAAAATCAAGAAGAAGGAAGACCAACATGTGGATATTTCATTCCTCCTCAGAATAGGGAACAAAATATCCATGGAAGGAGTTACAGAGACAAGATTTGGAGCTAAGACAAAAGGATGGACCATCCAGGGACTACCCCACCCTGGGAACCATCCCATAATCAACCACCAAACCCAGACACTATTGCACACGCCAGAAGATTTTGCTGAAAGGATCCTAATATAACTGTCTCCTGTGAGGCTATGCCAGTGTCTGGCAAATACAGAAGTGGATGCTCACAGTCATCTATTGGATGGAACACAGGGCCTTCAGTGGAGGAGCTAGAGAAAGTACCCAAGGAGCTGAAAGGGTCTGCAACCCTATAGGTGGAGCAACAATATGAACTAACCAGTACCCTCAAAGCTCGTGTCTCTACTGCTTATGTAGTAGAAGATGGCCTAGACTGCCATCATTGGGAAGAGAGGCCCCTTGTTCTTGCAAACATTAGATGCCCCAGTACAGGGGAATGCCAGGGCCAAGAAGTGAGAGTGGGTGGGTAGGGGAGCAGGGTGGGGAGAGGATATAGGAGACTTTTGGGACAGCATTTGAAATGTAAATGAAGAAAATATCTAATAAAAAATTGAAAAAAAAAAAGACTTTTGTTTAACCCCCCCCCCCAAAAAAAAATAGCATGCCAGGAGTGCATCTTATCAACATAGACTTCATGGGCACACAAGTCCATGTAACCATAGTCAATATGTACAAATACCAAAATAACATGGATGCCACATAATAAGTTAAATGTACCAAAATAAAGCCTTTTTAATGATCAAGTCACACTGGTATATATAATCTCTAACACTTGAGAATAGAACCCAGTAGTTTGAGGCCAATTTTGTCAACAGAGCAAGATAATCAAGAGACACTTATGTATTGTTTTATATACTAATAAAATAGTATGTTTTATTTTAATAAATTGTTACTACATTTCTCTTATTTAAAATACATTTATTATTAATGCTTTTCTAATATAATACCATATTTTTATATACTTACTTATAAGTACCTATGGGAAACTCAACAAATTTATAGTTTATTCCAGAGCATTTTCAAGTAAAAATGGTGACACATAATGTAAAAAAAGGAACTGATGCCCTGTTGTCTCCTTGTTCTTTCTGAGCTAGAACAGAAATTTTAATTCATTTCTCTTAATTTTAGTGTTCTTTTCAGCTGCTATAGAAGTGATGAAGTGCTAAATTTCAGAAACACTCTTTAAGTGTCAAAATTTTTCATGGCTCCTATAAGCTGTAAGAAGTGGACTATCAGCTTTCTCTCTCTCTCTCTCTCTCTCTCTCTCTCTCTCTCTCTCTCTTTGGTTTTTCGAGACAAGGTTTCTCTGTATAGCCCTGGCTGTCCTGGAACTCACTTTGTAGACAGGCTACCCTTGAACTCAGAAATCCCCCTGCCTCTGCCTCCCGAGTGCTGGTATTAAAGGCGTGTGCCACCACGCCTGGCTTTCAAAGTCATTTTCTTATACAAAATATGCGAGGATATAAAAAGCATATTTGTTATCACAGAATTGTTGGTAAGGCTCTAAGAACTGTAGATAGCACCACTGACACACAAATGTTAATGAATAATGAACTGAAGTCACTCATTGGTTGAATGATAAATGAAACTTTTTCTAAGACACCATAGGGCCATAAGCTGTTCAGATGCACACAAATCAATGAAAACACTGCTCACAATCTTGGAATTCATTCCAATGCATGCCTTGCACATGTATCTCTTAGTCAGAGTAAGAAATAAATATTTGAAAACAGAGATTTGTTCATGACAATGAAATCGGTACATTTATTCCTATTCCTGAAAAACTGAAAGTATCAATGAGGTATGAAAGATAAAAACTGACTTTCAAATGGTTTCATTCCTGTATATTTCTAAAAAAGTTTGACTCAGAACACTAAAACTATTCATTTATCTTATTATTATATCATCTAAGATATTTTATTCTTCATCGAACTAGAAAGCAAAGCAGTGAGAATTTATATTTATACTTAATAGAACAGCTAAAGAGTTTTAAAAAGAAGTGTACTCCCCGGACTGCAGCAGGGTTACAGTACATGAGTACCCAGTAAGAACTCTTTAGTAGCCTGTGTAGTTAGCAGATATCTCAGTTTCTGTTTTATGTAGAACTGACTTACATATGCAGTTACACATCAATATGTTTTTAAAATCTCTTTTGAGTTAACTAACTAAAAAATAGGGCAGATAACTAATTTTCCCAACCCCAAATCTGAGTATATTTGGGTTTTGAAACACATGAAAATATTTACTTCAGTCTAAACATATAAACCCTAATGAAAAGGTGAGTTTCATTAGGTATAAATTTATTTCCTGTATTCTGTTTTAACTTTTCATTTGGCAATTTTATATGTGTTTAAATATCTTGCCATTGATTAAAGAGAGTCAATATAGACAAAACAAAACAAAACAAAACAAAAAAACCCCCAGAGGATCCCAATCATTCTGTATCTTAAGAATTTAAAACCTTTGTAATAACCTTTGCAATGCATTTACTATATAGTACAATTAAATTATTTTGAGCATAGTATTATTTTCATATATTAAAAATTATGAGTTTTCTGTTCATGGTAGATGTGCACCAAAGGAATGGAACAGAAAACTTATAATTTTTAATATATGAAAATAATACTGTGCTCAAATTTACCATCTATATAAAATTAAGTGTATTTTAAAAATTATTAACATGTAGATAATGTACGATATAGAATGGTACTCAAAAAGTTCTACCTTTTTATCTTTCTGATGAGGGAAAGTTAGACATTGCTACCAATTTAGTTTTGATAGTAATCATTGAGCTGAAACTATAAACATACACACACATACACCCACACCCACACTGATATGTAGCATGATTTTACATAATTATGAACGAATTTCTTGAGGTTATATCAAACAGCTATAGTGTTCTTTTGCCCTCCTGATTCCTTCTATATGTGTTTTGCCTTTCTTATTCCATTGACAATTGGAACTTACTTTCCTAGTTTTTTCATTGGTGGCTTCAGGGCTAATAATGAACCATAAATTCATAATAATAAATTATAGATATGAACCATAAAACCCTACTATTACCAGTCAAGGGAAGTCTCTTAAGGAATGATGAAGTCAGTCCAAATGACTTCTGAAACAATACAGACTATGGGGGCTCCCCTTGGTTGCCTCTCCAGAAGTTAAATGTAAAAGTCTCCATTGCTGATGACACCTGATGCTTAGGACACTGAACTTGGAGGACTTGAGATCCATCTTACCTAAATGTCACTTTTCTGTGATCTACTTAACATTTGAGCAGAAAATACCAAGTAGGTAGCCAAGGGAAAAGGGGACAGAAGCAAATTATAGTCTGACCCAGGTGAGATACCTGTGAATGATAATAATGATTATAATGACAAAATATTCAAAAAGGTACCGAATAATTCACATGTGAGTAGGGGAAAAAAAAAAACCAATTGTCTTATTGGACTATAAGGCCTACTCAATAGGAAGGAAGCAATGCCTGGTATCATAAACCTAGCCAGCTTTGCAGGGCTAGTGAGATCACTAGAATCAGCAACAGCAAATTTGCTAGAGCACCATTATTCCTAAATTTATTCTAAATCTTTATACAAACAGATAGGTCTAGCTATCAACCCCTATACTGGCTGGTTTTGTGTCAACTTGACACACCTAGAGTTATCACAGAGAATGGAGCTTTAGTTGGGGGAATGCCCCCATGAGATCCAGCTATGGGGCATTTTCTCAACTAGTGATCAAGGGGGAGAGGCCCCTTGTGGGTGGGACCATCTCTGGGCTGGTAGTCTTGAATTCTATAAGAGAGCAGGCTGAGCAAGCCAGTGCAAACAAGCCAGTAAGTAACATCCCTCCATGGCCTCTGCATCAGCTCCTGCTTTCTGACCTGCTCGAGTTCCAGTCCTGACTTCCTTTGGTGATAAACAGCAATGTGGAGAATGTAAGCAGAATAAATCCTTTCCTCCCCAACTACTTCTTGGTCATGTTTGTGCAGGAATAGAAACCCTGACTAAGACAAATTGGAACCAGCATAGTGGAGTATTCCTGTGACAACCTGACCATGTTTTGGGGAGGACTGTGGAAGGACTTTGGAACTTTGGGCCAGAAAATACATTTGGTGTTTAGAGCTCTGTGAGATGTTGTGTAGGAGCTTGGAAGATAATGTTGAGAACAGTGCAGAAGATGGAGGGAATATTAAAGACTCTTTTCAGGGTCACTGCTATTTTGGATTATGAAGATTCTGTGGTTCTGGTTAGCTGGGACTGAAGAATCAGCTGTGATTAGCAAGATACCAGAACTACTAAAGTGAAACTTTTGTATTACTGGGACTATTGATGCTGGTT
>NC_034602.1:52572323-52588010 GCF_900095145.1 Mus pahari
GGGGTCAATTGTACTGGCTAGTTTTGTGTCAACTTGACACAGCTGGAGTTATCACAGAGAAAGGAGCTTTAGTTGGGGAAATGCCTCCATGAGATCCAGTTGTGGGTCATTTTCTCAATTAGTGATCAAGTGGGAAAGCCCCCTTGTGGGTGGGACCATCTCTCGGCTGGTAGTCTTGGATTGTATAAGAGAGAAGGCTGAGCAAGCCAGTGGAAACAAGCCAGTAAGTAACATCCCTCCATGGCCTCTGCATCAGCTCCTGCTTTCTGACCTGCTCGAGTTCCAGTCCTGACTTCCTTTGATGATAAATAGCAATGTGGAAAATGTAAGCAGAATAAACCCTTTCCTCCCCAACTGCTTCTTGTTCACATTTGTGCAAGAATAGAAACCCTGACTCAGACCCTCCCCCTGTTAAAAAACTGCTTTTTGTTGCAAATGGAGCCCATCAAAGAAAAACACAGATTTGCTAAATGCAGAGATAAATAGACTGAGAAGCACCAAATCCCAGTACGTACACCTATATTACAACATCTAGATTTATAGCTCAGAAAACAGGTAAGATGGTGGGATTCTAATAGCCACAGTGGCCGTGAGTATGATCTTTTTTAAATAAAATTTCTGCATAAATAAGATTTGAACAATGACAGATCCATAGACATACTTATGTCAAAGCCATGCAACTAAGAACTATTAAATTAGGGAGAAAGCAGAGGCCCATAACAGGTATTGGGTTTCCCAACATGACAAAGTCATCTGCAAACCATATAAACCAAAGTAATAAAAATAAATATTAACACATGCAATATTCATAATCAAGAAAGAGAATATTAATTTGATACTATGATATATAAATCAGTTATAAGAAGTATAGTGGATAGGGCTGGAAGACAAAAATTGAATAGGTAAAGTAATATAATTGAATTTTAATTAAAATATGTAAACAAAATAAAATAAAACATTAGTTTAAATTTTTCTTTTTTCTTTTTGATTTCACAATATAATCCATAAGAAAATTGTGAAATTATATGAAACAACAAGAAGAGATTAGACCATCCTATACATCCCCATTTAGTTAGTGTGTTTTCTTCATAAAGTTTATACTACATGTCTTGCTTTTGTTTTAGTTCTTTGAATATTAAATAGGAAAATTTCTGAGGAGCTATTATATTGATTCCTTCATGAGGTTTTAAAGAATCTTTAATATATTCCTTAATGACATTAGTCACATTTTTTATAAATTCTGGCATAAACATTAATAAACATGTATCTTAAGAAAAAGAATATTTCATGTATTTTTTACTATGTAGAGAGCAGTAGCATTATAATAAATATATCAGCTTCCCTTTAAGTAAAATGATACACACACTATGTTTCATTTCCTAACTGAGACATTTATTTAATTTGTTGATATTTGATTTGAATGCTATATATATTCAGGTTTCAGCCTTAATACAAACATATTACTATAATTATATAATGCATATGTATACTGTATACTATAAACTACATACTATATACTACAGACTACAGACTGCATACTACATACTACTTACTACTTACTACATATGACATACGACAAACTACATACTAAATAATATATACTATATATACTACATACTATATACTATAATAACTATAAAATTGTAATTAAAAATGAAAATAATACAGATATTATACATATTACCATATATAAAAATTACCATAACTTCACAAAGAAATGAATATAGGCCTGGGTTTTATTGAAGAAATTAACTAAAGTGATTGATAATACTTTGCCCATTTATTATAAGATAAGGAAGAATTTAATATTTTTTTAGTGATAAATCAAAGTACTCAATCATTATTGATTAACAGCTTATGATGCAGACATAGAGTTTAAACAGTTCATTTTCTCTTGTTTCTCTCATGTTTTGTTCATACACAAAATATTAGAAACCTGCAGGTAGGAAATAATACATTTGATGAAGATCTGTGTCTTGCTTGCTATCTTGAAGAAATTGAATAAATTGGTTATATAAGCCAAAAAATCATATTCCCAATTTTTTTCTTACTATTGCTACATTCAAACTGCTGCTTTCCTCAGCTTTATCATATATATTCAAGGGAACATGGATTACCTTGCAGAAAGTAGCTATAAAATCTGTCCTGCAGATTTAACTGGGACTTGCTTATAGTTTCAAATCTTCATTCCATTATCACCATGTACAGAAGCACGGCAGCATACAGGAAGACATGGCAATGAAGAGATAGCTGAGAGGTCTACATCTGTATACTCAGGCACTAGAAAGAAAGCCACTGAGCCTGACCTGGGCTTTTATAAACATTCAAGCTACCTCCAGTGACACACCTCCTCCAACAAGGCCATGCCACCTAAACTTTACAGTCTGTGCCCTTCCCTGGTGACAAAGAATTTGTGTGACATACTTTACCATATTACAGTCTTCATGAGGGGAATCATAGCAGAGATGAAAGCAGAAAATGAAAATATAGTTTTGTTGAGTAGAGATTCACTATAGGAACAAACTAGTATTAAGGGTAGGCTGCTTGCCCAGTGGTAGATGGCCAGGAGAAAGAGAACTTAACTGCATTTTTGGAGGTTCCTGTCTATGTCACACTAGCATCTTTCCTACCTTCCATCCTTCCTTCCTTCCTTCCTTCCTTCCTTCCTTCCTTCCTTCCTTCCTTCCTTCCTTCCTTCCTTCCTTCCTTCCCTCCTTTCTTCCTTGCTTCCTTTCTTTCACCCTCCCTTTCTTTCTCCCTTCTTCAAACCCGCAAACCCTCCTTCCTTTTCTCTCTCCCTCTCTTCCTCCCTCCTTTCCTTCCTTTCTCTGTCTCTCTCTGTATCTCTGTCTCTCTCTCTCTGTATCTCTGTGTGAAAATGTAAATTCAGGTGACAGCAGATGCTGGCAAGGTTGTGGAGAAATAGGAACACTCCTCCATTGCTGGTGGGATTGCAAGCTTGTACAACCACTCTGGAAATCAGTCTGGTGGTTCCTCAGAAAATTGGACATAGTACTACCGGAGGACCCAGCAATACCTCTTCTGGGCATATACCCAGAAGATCTTCCAACTGGTAATAAGGACACATGCTCCACTATGTTCATAGCAGCTTTATTTATAATAACCAGAAGCTGGAAAGAACCCAGATGTCCCTCAACAGAGAAATGGATACAGAAACTGTGGTACATTTAGACAATGGAGTACTACTCAGCTATTAAAAACAATGAATTTATGAAATTCTTGGGCAAATGGATGTATCTGGAGGATATTATCCTTAGTGAGGTAACCCAATCACAAAAGAAGTCACTAGATATGCACTCACTGGTAAGCGGATATTAACCCAGAAACTTAGAATCTGCTTGTGGACGTTGTACATCGTGGTGCGCACTAGGCTCCGCACCACGATGTACAACGTCCACAAGCAGAAACAATGAATTTATGAAATTCTTGGGCAAATGGATGTATCTGGAGGATATTATCCTTAGTGAGGTAACCCAATCACAAAAGAAGTCACTAGATATGCACTCACTGGTAAGCGGATATTAACCCAGAAACTTAGAATACCCAAGATACATTATGCAAAACAGAAGAAAACCAAGAAGGATGACCACTGTGTGGATACTTCATTCCTCCTTATAATAAGGAACAAAATACCCATGAAAGGATATAGGTATAGAGACAAAATTTAGAGCTAAGATGAAAGGATGGACTATTCAGAGACTACCCCATCCGGGGATCCATCCCATCATCAGCCACCAAACCTAAATACTAATGCTCATGCCAGCAAGATTCTGCTGAAGGGACCCTGATATTGTGGCCTCTTGTGAGGCTATATGCCAGTGCCTGGCAAACACCAAAGTGGATGCTCACAGCCAGCTATTGGATGGAACACAGGGTGCCCAATGGAGGAGCTAGAGAAAGTACCCAAGGAACTGAAGGGGGCTGCAACCCTGTAGGTGGAACAACAATATGAACCTACCAGTACCCCCTGAGGTTGTGTCTCTAGCTGCTTATGTAGCAGAAGATGGCCTAATAGGCCATCACTGGGAAGAGAGGCCCCTTGGTCTTGCAAACTTTATATGACCCAGCACAAGGGAAGGCCTGGGACAAGTAATGGGAGTGGGTGGGTAGGGGAGCAGGGCTGGGGGGAGGGGGTATAGGGAACTTTCGGAATAGCATTTGAAATGTAAATAAAGAAAATAATAATAATAATAATAATAATAAAGAAAATATCTCTCTCAGTATGTCTCGCTTCTGTCTCTCTCTGTCTCTGTCTCTGTCTCTGTCTCTGTCTCTGTCTCTGTCTGTCTGTCTGTCTGTCTCTCTCTCTCTCTCTCTCTCCCTCTCTCTAACACACACACACACACACACACACACACACATACACACACACACACACACACACACACACGTACACACACACTCTTTTTTCCCCTAAAAATTCTAAATGAGTATATTATGGCATCTAAATTTGTGGGGTTTTTTATTTTGTATTTTTATTTTTATTTTTAAGTATTTACTTTTTAATGGGCTTTCTTAGTGTACAAATATAAAAAACACTTGTATCTCTTTGTGTCTGTTTTGTGTGTGTGTATGTGGGGAAGGGTTTTCTTGGTCTCTTCGTTGTTGATTGTTTTGACCTATTCTAGTCTATTTTATTTTATTTTATTTTATTTATATTGTTCTGCTTGAAAAACATGTTTTGTTCCTAATGAAAGATAGAAATGTAGTGAATATAAACAGTATAGGAGTTGGGGAGGAATTAGCAAGATTAAAGGGAAAAGAAATTGTAAACAGGCTATATTGTATGAAAAAAATCTATTTTCTTATTTTTTATTAGATATTTTCTTCAATTACATTTCAAATACTATCCCCAAAGTCCCCTATATCCTCACCCTGCCTGCTCCCCAACCCACCCACTCCTGCTTCCTGGCTCTGGAATTGCCCTGTACTGGGACATAAGATCTTCGCAAGACCAAGGGCTTCTCCTCCCATTGATGGCCATCCTCTGCTACACATGCAATTAGAGACACAGTTCTAGGGGGTGCTGGTTAGTTCATATTGTTCCTCCTGTAGGGCTGCAGACACCATTAGCTCCCTGGGTACTCTTTTTTTCTTCATATCTTAAAAAAACCTATTTTCAATATAAGAAGAAAAGGAATAAAGCAGAAACCCTAGAGGTAGGTATGCTGCTTGCTGGTTCACTTCTCAAAAGTTTATTCTTTTCAATTTTTTAAGAGACAGGTACACAACTACCAACAGTGGCCTGTCCCACATCAACTAGCAGACAAGAAAATACCCCATAGATAATACCAAAGTCCAGTCGGGGAGGGAGTCAGTACTTAATATGCTAAATCTGATGAAGGCAATGCCTCATTTTGAATTACCTCTTTCTAACTATATCAGTTTGCATTGGACTTTTAAAAAGCCCCAAAACTGCATTAAACTTTTTCATTGATGCAAATTATATGTCAGCTTAGGCAGTGTTTTGGCATCTGTTATTTCAGAAGGAAATATATATTGAATGATATAAACACTAGCAAAATTAGTTTTTCCAGTAAAATGCCTGATGAGTCGAAAACTTGTTATAAAGTATGAGCCTATAAAAGGGAGGTCAAATCAATATCCATATCCAATTTATTTGATTTGCTTCTGCCTATATAGTGAGGCACCAACCCCTGCTGTACTTATTCATACAGAAAATGAGTAGAGGTTCAATGGACTGGAACTTACTTTTGCAGGTAAGATTAGCTTGTTTCTTGAACCAATTGTGTGTGTGTGTGTGTGTTTGTGTGTGTGTGTGTGTGTGTGTGTGTGCGTGTGTGCAAGTATATATATATGTTTGTATGTATGATATGTGTCATTCATTATCATTAACCGCAGGATAAGATATAAAAGGAGGACATAGCTACCTGAATTTAATTTTGTCACTTTGTCACTTTGAACTATCCACTATATAATCTTTAGTGAAAATTTGTGGCTTACTTCCCTTCTGCCTCTTGAAATGTAGCCCTGCAAAGGCAGAAAACCTTGCTGTTTAGCACCTGTGTGATCTTTCAGATCTTATTGTCTTTAAGGAAATAGCTCGATTAATGTGTATAAATGCACTTATTTCTTCAAATAAAAGCAGGGTTTAGTGAATATTAGAGGAGACTCAGAAATAACATGATATAAAAGTATATATAACATTTTCACTCCCCAATGAAGACTACATGTTGATCATTTCTTTTGTTTTCATTTCAAGATGACTAATTTGGATGAACCAGATTTAGATGCACATGGAACACAACTAAGTATGGATATAAATTTAAAATCCTAACCTACAAAATAAATGAGTTGAATTGGAAGCGTAATGAAGAACGTTGGCCTGTATATGTCTCAAATGGTTTTATGTGCTTTAACCTGATTATAATCCACATGGATCCATACACCTGCTCGTGTGGATTATGAAAATTCCTCGGGATGGGGTGATAATAACTGAGGTGTTTGTCATGTAAATGAAACCAAGAGTTGAAATTTTTGAATCAGTTTATAACAAATACCAAAACTGAGCATTCATGTCAATATTGAGAGATGGATTATATATATATATATATATATATATATATATATATTGGGTATTTCTTAGTGATTTTTAACATTTCACTTTTTATAAATTAAAAATCTATTTTGAATCCATAGTTTTAAAATTTGATTAAACTATCAGTCATAATTTATTGGTAGCCTACCATTGAGTATGAAGGGGCTTTAATATCTTCAAATCAATTTGGTTTTTATTAAGTAGCTTCTAAGCTAATTTAGCTACTGTATTGATTTTAATTAAATGTTCTTCAAATAGCAAGCACAACATGACTCTGGCCCTAGGTGGTTCAGTGCATGACAGGCAGTGCAGTTTTTCAACAGATATCTCATTCTAATGATAATGATATTTGAAAATATTTTCTGCTGTGTCAACTTAGAAATGAAGTTTTAAAAACTAACAAACTCGTGAAATAGAACATTTTATCAGTATATTAATAAGTGGAATATTACTGATTATTGTTAAGTATAACTTTATTCTTTTGCTTCATAACATTCAGAATTATTAGATAAAATTTTTCTGCTATGATAATATTAAAATATTCCATTTTCCTGATAATGTCAAACTTTGATTAGATCTCTTGACTTTTGACTTTTTAATCTTCATTTATGCAAGTAACAAGTTTTCACAGGATATATTATATATTAAAAATTAGAAAATAAACATTTTATAATATAGTCAATATCATTACTATGAAATTCATTTGCTAATCTATTTTCACCTGTAATTTCGATTTACTAAATAGAGTGAATCAGAATACATAAATTATAGAAAAATACTTATAACAAATTTGCTACTTGGTATCTCTAGTGGTTATTGTTAAGTATGACTCTGTTTCTCATACAAGGCAAGCAGCTTATAGCACTCTTATCTTCTCATCCCCATGCTGAATAATTTAAAGAAAATGTTGATGAATGCAGGAATATAAAATGAAGCAAGCTGTGGTTTCAAAACATGTCCAATTTTACTTGATGCTATAAGAAAAAATGTTGAAGGATTTTTTTCTCTTATTTTAAGAAAGCTTTTACCTTGTATTGTCAAGTTGTTTCAAGCTTTCAGCAATGCTATTGCCATAGTATTCCTAGTACTGACATGCAAGCATGCACCCTACCATCCGGTGCAGCTTAAAATGAATTTTAATGGTAACCATCCATTAAGACAGATAACAATAGCCCTTAATTGAAGTAATAAATATTAAAACATGGAATGTAATAAAAATATAAAATTCTTGACTCTTTTGGCAGTTTAACTTAGGAGATTTTTTAATTGTATATTTTCTTTATTTACATTTGAAATGTTATTCCCTTTCCTGGTTTTCCCCCTGGATAACAACTCTATCTCCCCACCCTCTGCTTCTATGAGGGTGTTATCCAACCCACTCACCCACTCCGGCCTCCCTGCCATCCCATTCTCCTACACTGAAACAACAAGTATTCACAGAACCAAGGGCCTTTCATCCCATTGATGCCCACCAAGGTCATCCTGTGCTACTTATGCAGCTGGAGACATGGATCCCTCCGTGTGTACTCCTCAGTTGATGGTTTAGTCCCCGTGAGCTCAGGTGGGTCTGTTTGGTTGATATTGTTGTTCTTCCTATGGAGTTGTAAACCACTTCAGCTCCTTCAGTTAATCATTACCTTAGGTACACAGGTAAATATATTTGTAGGTGTGATTATTATAGTCTCTTACTCATAGCTATCAACATGAGAGAAGAAAGTTTTAATTATTTTTTCCTCAGTTATTTCATAAAACCTAGACAATAATTCTATAATATTATTAACTGTTTATTATATTTATCTTTTTTATTTTCTTATTGAAAAACAGACCATGATTCTTTCTTATTAAGTTATTATTTTTTATATTACAGAAATACAATTGAAGGACTTTGAAAGTTTAAGAAACTATATTTTCAATTTTTAAAGTGTTTTAATTGTTTTGATATTGTGGGACTTTTAAAGACATACTGTTCTTCATTGATATTATTACAATAGATTGGGGAATAAGAAATAAAAGGTTATGATTTAACAGTAACCTGCTAATGTGTTAACATAATAAGAGCTCATTTGTGCTGTTTAGTTTTGTCAACTTCACAGGAACTTCGGTCAACAATGAGAATATGCATACATCAGAATACCCTGTAAGCAAAAAATGGAGCTTGCTGTAGAAGAGCTCAGCCTTTTTGACATGATGCTACAGCTGTGGTGTGAGCTGTGATAATATTTTTGTATTTATTATTTTTCAATTTTTTATTAGATATTTTCTCCATTTATATTTCAAATGCTATACCGAAAGTCCCCTATACTCTCACCACTCCCCCCTCCCTGCTCCCCTACCCACCCACCCCCACTTCTTGGCCCTGATATTCCCCTGTACTGGGGCATATAAAGTTTGTAAGACCCAGGGGCCTCTCTTCCCAATGATGGCTGACTAGGCCACCTTCTGCTACATATGCAGCTAGAGACATGAGCTCTGGGGGGGTGGGGGGGGAGTACTGGTTAGTTCATATTGTTGTTCCACCTATAGGGTTGCAGACCCCTTCAGCTCCTTTGGTACTTTCTCTAGTTCCTCCATTGAGGGCCATGTGTTTCCTCCAATAGATGACTGTGAACATCCACTTCTGTATTTGCCAGGCACTGGCATAGCCTCAAAAGAGACAGCTATATCAGGGTCCTTTCAACAAAATCTCGATGGCATATGCATTAGTGTGTGGGTTCGTTTCTGGGTCTTCAATTCTATTCTATTGATCTACCTGTCTGTGGCTGTACCAGTATCATGCAGTTTTTATCACAATTGTTCTGTAGTACAGCTTAAGGTCAGGCATGGTGATTCCACCAGAGGTTCTTTTATTGTTGAGAATAGTTCTTGCTATCCTAGGTTTTTTGGTTATTCCAGATGAATTTGCAAATTTCCTTTTCTAACTCAGTGAAGAATTGAGTTTGAATTTTGATGGGGATNGCGTTGAATCTGTAGATTTCTTTCAGTAGGATAGCCATTTTGATTATATTAATCCTGCCAATCTATTGGCATGGGAGGTCTTTCCAACTTCTGAGATCTTCGATTTCTTTCTTCAGAGACTTGAAGTTCTTATCATACAGATCTTTCACTTCCTTAGAGTCACACCAAGGTATTTTATAGTATTTTTGACTATTATGAAGGGTGTTGTTTCCCTAATTTCTTTCTCATTCTGTTTATCCTTTGTATAGACAAAGGCCACTGATTTGAGTGAATTTTATATCCTACTATTGCACTGAAGCTGTTTATCAGGTTTAGGAGTTCCCTGGTGGAATTTTTAGGGTCATTTATATATACTATCATATCTTCTGCAAATCATGATATTTTGACTTCTTCCTTTCCAATTTGCATCCCCTTGATCTCCTTTTGTTGTCTAATTGCTCTGGCTAGGACTTCGAGAACTATATTGAGTAGGTAGGGAGAAAGTGGGCAGCCTTGTCTAGTCCCTGATTTTAGTGGGATTGCCTCCAGCTTCTCTCCATTTAGTTTGATGTTGGCTACTGGTTTGCTGTGTATTGCTTTTATTATGTTTAGGTATGGGCCTTGAATTCCTGTTCTTTCCAAGACTTTTCTCATGAATGGATGTTGGGTTTTGTCAAATTCTTTCTCAGCATCTAACTATATGACCATGTGGTTTTTGTCTTTGAGTTTGTTTATATATTGGATTACCTTGATGGATTTCCATATATTAAACCATCCCTGTGTCCCTGGAATGAAGCCTACTTGATCATGATGAATGACCATTTTGATGTGTTCTTGGATTCAGTTAGTGTCAATTTTAGTGAGTATTTTTACATCAATATTCATAAGGGAAATTGGTCTGTAGTTCTCTTTCATTGTTGGGTCTTTATGTGGTTTAGTTATCAGAATAACTGTAGCTTCATCGAATGAATTGTGTAGAGTACCTTCTGTTTCTATGTCGTGGAATAGTTTGAGGAGAATTGGAATTAGGTCTTCTTTGAAGGTCTGATAGATATCTGCATAATACCCATCCGGTCCTGGGATTTTTGGGGTAGGGAGATTATTGATGACTACTTCTTTTTCTTTAGGGGGTATGAGACTGTTTAGATCATTAATCTGATCCTAATTTAACTTTATTATATGGTATCTGTAAAGAATTTTTCCATTTCATTCAGGATTTCCAAATTTGTTGAGTATAGCCTTTTGTAGTAGGAGCTGATGATGTTTTGGATTTCCTCATGTTCTGTTGTTATGTCTCCCTTATCATTTCTGTTTTCTTAATTAGAATACTATCCCTGTTCCCTGGGGTTAGTCTTGGTAAGGGTTTATCTATCTTGTTGATTTTCTCAAAATACCAGCTCTTCGTTTGGTTCATTCCTTGAATAGTTCTTTTTGTTTCCACTTGGTTGATTTCAGCCCTGATTTCTTAGTTGAGACTTGTAACCAAAATGGAATCAAAAGGCATGAAGGGTGGTTTGGATTCAGGAAACAACATATGACAGGAAAAGGAATACTTCACAGAAATATAGACTGTCACACCCTAAACTCAGGAGAAATAAGCTTTTTTTGTGGAGTTTACAATAAACTCCAGTGTAAAAAAATAAATCACAGAAGCTGATCATTAATGAGCCTATGTCACTGGCAATTATCAGTCTGATTCATAAAACTTTTTCTCTTCTTTTATTTAACTGAATGTTTTATTTATTTACATTTCAAATGTTATCCCCTTTCCCTATTTCCCTTCTGGAAACACGCTATCCCATCCTCCCTCTTCTTTCTTCTATGACGATGTTTCCCCCACTCCCTCTCCTGCCTCACCATCCTGGAATTCCCCTCCAAGCCTACCTAGTACCAAAGGCCTCTCCTTCCTTTGATGTTTGAAAAGGCCATCCTCTGCTATATATGCAGCTGGAGTCATGGGTCCCTCCATGTGTACTCTTTGGTTGGTGGTTTACTTCCTGGGAGCTCTGGGAGTTGTGGGAGGGGGGTGTCTCTTTGGTTGATATTGTTGGTTGATATTGTTCTTCCTATGGGGTTGAAAACACCTTCACCTCCTTCAGTCTTTTTGTTATCTCCTCCACTAAGGACCCCATGTTCATTCCAATGGTTGGTTGTGAGCATCTGCCTCTGTATTTATCAGGCTCTGGCAGAGGCTCTCAGGAGACAGCTGTAGCAGACTACTATCAGCTAGTACTTCTTGGCATCCACAAGAATGACTGAGTTTCGTGTCTGTATATTGAATGGATACCCAGGTGGGGCAGTCTCTGGATGGTCATTCCTTCAGTCTGCTCCACATTTTGTCTCTGTAACTCCTTCTATGGGTGTTTTGTTCCCCCTTCTAAGAAGTATCGAATTATCCACACTTTGTTCTTCCTTCTTGACTTTCATGTGGTTTGAATTGTATCTTTGCTACTCTGAGATTCTGAGC
The DNA here is from genome assembly GCF_900095145.1 of Mus pahari. Lineage (NCBI taxonomy): Eukaryota > Metazoa > Chordata > Mammalia > Rodentia > Muridae > Mus > Mus pahari. The sequence goes on from NC_034602.1 coordinate 52,584,305, forward strand.
TAATATCCATTTATTAGAGAGTGCATATCATGTGTGTTCTTTTGTGATTGGGTTATCTCACTAAGGATAATATCCACCAGATCCATCCATTGAGGTCATTCAGGATGATATTTTCTAATTCCATCCATTCACCTAAGAATTTCATGAATTCATTGTTTTCAATAGCTGAGTAGTACTCCATTGTGTAAATGTCCCACATTTTCTGTATCCATTCCTTTGTTGAAGGGAATCTTGGTTATTTTCAGCTTCTGACTATAAGTAAGGCTGCTATGAACATAGCGGAGCATGTGTTCTTGAAAGAATAGGGTACAGAACTGAACAAAGAATTCTCAACTGAGGAATACTGAATGGCTGAGAAATGGCACCTAAAGAAATGTTCAACTTCCTTAGTCAGCAGGAAAATGCAAATCAAAACCACCCTGAGATTCCACCTCACACCAGTCAGAATGGCTAATAGCAAAAGCTCAGGTGACAGCAGATGCTGTTGAGGATATGGAGAAAGTGGAGTACTCCTCTACTGTTGGTGGGATTGCAAGCTGTTACCACCAATATGGAAATCAGTCTGGCTGTTCCTCAGAAAATTGGACATAATATTACCTGAGGACACAGCTATACCATTTCTGGTCATAAACCCAAAAGATGCTCCAATATATAACAAGGACACATGATTCATAAAACTTTAATCTGTGATGATATTCTACAATTGACAAAGATACACTTTAGTAAATATTTGTTAAATAAAAATTTAACAGATAGAAAGATCCAGACTCCAGGAAAGTGAGAAGCTGCTAGGAGCCGATGCCAATGCCTTTAGCCAAAATACACACAAAAAAGGGAGAGATACAACCTGTAGAGACCATCTCCAGTATATAAGCATGATCTACAGTTAAATGATGGGTCATCCTCTCATCTCAAAATTTTAAATCCAGAAATGTCACTGTCCAAACGAAGGACAGGGACAAAAAAATGGCACAAAGAATGAAGGATAGGCCATCCAGAGAGTGCTTTACCTAGGGATCTATCTCATTTGCAGACACTATACCCCCTCACTATTGCTGTAGCCAAGAAGCACTTGCTGATAGGAGTCTGATATGACTGTTCCCTGAGAGGTCCTACCAGCACCTGACCAATCTATATGCAGATACTTACATCTACCCTTCCAACTGAGCCCAAGGACCCCAGTAGAAGAGCTATAGAAAGGACTGAAGGAGCTAAAGGGAATTGCAACACCGTAAGAAGAAGAATATCAACTAACAGTACCATCCAGAGCTCCCAGAGACCAAATCACCAACCAAAGATTACACTTGGAGGGTTACAGGACTCCAGATACATGTGTAACAGAGGATGACCTTATCTGAATTCAGTGGATGGGGAGGGAGACTTGATGCCTCACCTTTGGAGGATGCTAGAGGGGTGAGGTAGGAATGGGTGAATGGGTGGAGGAGCACCCTCATAGAGGCAAGGTGGAGTGGGATAAGGGGGTATATGATGGAGGGATGGTGGACAGGTAAGATGGAAGGGGGATATCATTTGAAATGTAAATTAATAAAATGATTAGTAATAATAATAGGCACATGAATGAATACATCAATTAATGGTTTGTTTTGTTGTCATTGTTGTTGTTTTGTGTTTGTTATGATGGGTGAATGTATCCAGGCTGAAACATTATCAGAATTCTCTTTCCTCTGTGTTTGCAGTTAAGGTGAGCCATTGACAAGTCTTATAAAGATACAACAACAACAGTATCAACAAAGCAGAGATTTCAATATTGACAAGGGGGCTCTTTAGTGGGCAATAGACCTGAGTGGCATTGGGTATGTCTGTGACTGATTACTTCTTCCCTGGATTCTGCTCCAGTCTCTTTGATTCCCAAAATAGGTGAGATTATCAGCTTCAAAAAAGGACTTGGATTCTGTAGAGTAATCTCTCCCAAGGTCAGAGGCCCTGAGAACAGTAGAAAATGTCAGCCTGTCCTGTGATGAATTCCACTTGCACTCATAGGACTCTTGCATTCTTCTGATTTTTAGGTTATTAAAGAAATAGTTGCACTTCTCTGTACTTACAAATTTGTACATGTGTGTGTGTGTTTGTGTGTGCATGAGTGTGTGTGTGTTTGTGTGGGCATGTGTGTCTGTGTTTGTGTGTATATGTGTATATATTCACATGTCCTGGCACAGTCATGTACATTCAACTATATATTCTGGTTCCTGTAATAAAAAAAAAATCACACCAGAAGATGATACAAGTACATGAAACTTCTTGAACAAAGGTAGTAGAGATAGTAGGAAGTTTACCTGGTGATGTTGTTAACATAGAACAAATTAGCTTCACACCTGCCTCTCCATGAAATAGAATTTCTCATGACATGTTTTTTCTTATTTTTCTTCATACTTTTACCCATGGTCTAAGCTCTTTCCAGTTTGGTCGAACTGTTTCTCTTTCTTCACTATAACACACACACACACACACACACACACACACACACATATACATGGCTCAGATTCCTTGTGGTTAGCACCTCTTTATTTGCTATATAGATGTCCATCCTTCTGGTTTCCTTTTTCTTTAAATGACAGCCCAGATATTAAGACTTGGGAAGCAACACTTAAGTAATAAACTTGAATAAGAACTATGCTATCATTCAATGTTTTGCTTAGCATGTATCATCATTGTATTATTAAATAAATAAATAATTAAAAATAAAACTACTCATTTTCACTTTTCTATCACCCATATAGAATTCAAAATTCTTGAAAATATTGACTGTACCTTTTAATTTGTTAATCTGTCTTGGCTCTCAGAAAGGTTGCACATGCGCTGCAGCTACTTGAGCACTCTCTGGATTCAATAGTGAAAGACTCGTGCATGCGTGCTCGTGCGCGCGCGCGCGCGCACACACACACACACACACACACACACAAACATGCACGCACAGGGCCGTAGGTGTATGGGAAGATGGGAGTAGAGCAATGCCTGTGTCCCACCAGAGTTCTGGTGCTCTGGGCAGGTAGACACAGGAAGCCTGCCAGATATTTTCCATGTGGCCCTGGGTAGGTATCTGGCTGTGTTAGGCCACTGATAAGGGGAAGCCCCAGGTACCAGTTTCTCAGCTTCCAGCATCCCACACTGGATATGGGAGAGGAGCTGAGAATAGGGGCCCAGTAAATAAGGGAAGAGGGCAGGGGGGGAGGTAGCACTGTGTGGTTCCCACACAGGTGAGAGTCCTTAGTCCAGTCCATGGCTGCAATGTAGGAAGGCCTCCTGGTGGGAGGTTAAACATGGCTCAGTTCCTTAGGAGAAAGCCTATGCCATTGTTCAAGCACTCAGGCCTTTATGATCAGAGACAGTCTATAGTAGAAAGGCAAGGGGAAAGAAAGAAGATAGAGAGAGAGAGAGACTGGCCATGGCCAAGAGGAGAGAGGGGGTGGAGAGAAGCAAAGAAAGGCTAGAGAGTAAGTAAGCTTTGACTGCTGGCCACATGCCTCTCTTGTGGGGGCTGTGGGGGTGATAACTTCCACAGGAGCCAGGGGTCCAGGAGACATGATTGAACACTTTCTGTCCAATACCGTTGGGGTTCAGACCTCAGCTCAACTGGAGACCAGACTGTCTGTGCACAGCCCATTGCCCCACATATTCATTCTCTCTCCCTCTCTCTCTCTCTCTCTCTCTCTCTCTCTCTCTCTCTCTCTCTCTCTCTCTCTCTCTC
>NC_034602.1:52588061-52597466 GCF_900095145.1 Mus pahari
ACACACACACACACACACACACACACACACACACACACACACACAAGCTAATTTTGATTCTCCTTGACTAGCTCAATGGCTGGAACTTTTGTTGTTGTGTTTTGTTTTTGTTTTTTGTTTTTGTTTTTCGAGGATAGCCCTGGCTGTCCTGAAACTCATTCTGTAGACTAGGCTGGCCTTGAACTCAGAAACCCGCTTACCTCTGCCTCCCAAGTGCTGGGATTAAAGGCATGCGCCACCACTGCCCACTGGACACTTTTAAACCTCCTCACAGCTAGCACACATTTCCCTCCAGTATTCCTGGCTTAATACTTCTAAATCTAGGTTTTATCTTCGCTGACCTGTTTCCTTCTAGGCAGCCCCACAATAGGGCCACATTCCCTTCCCACCTACATTGTTGGATGCTTTCTCTCCTGCAGCTCTTAAATCTGATCTCGCCCCCTCTGAGTCATGGAAAATCTCCTCTTCCTTTGCCTCTCCTGTTAGTACCTTGCCCATGTAATTTAAATGCCCCACCTCCTTCTCCTTGCCCAGTCATTTGGCAATTCTTTATTACCAACTGAACCCTTGCTGGAGGCAAGAAGCCTCAGGTCTTGAAGTGAGGACTTAGGAGCGAAACTAAGACAAAGCATTAGAACCAATTTCCAACAATTGACAGTCTGTATTATGTAATTTTTCATTACTGTGAGAAAATATCAAGTAAAAGCAATCTAAGGTAAAAAAAAGTTTTTGTTTGTTTTATTTATTTATTTTTTTTTATAGGCCATTATGGGAGAAAAAGTTATGGTGGCAGGGGCAAAAGATGCCCTGGTCACAACACATCTGCTATTAGGAAGCAGTGAAACCACATGCATGCTAATCCCACTTGGTTCTTCTTTATGAGTTTGAGACTACATCTCCTAGAATGGTGCTACTCACATCTGGGATGGAGATTTCCACTTCACTGATGATAATCTAAATCATCTCTAAAAGACAGGAGAAATTTGTTTCCAGAGAGATTTTAAACCCATCAATTTGAAAATCAAGATTAATCAGCACATTGTTCATTGGTTATTGCATATCCAACATATATGGCAACATCTGATATATTGTGTGTTTATGTGTGTGTGTGTGTGTGTGTGTGTGTGTGTTTGAGTGTGTATGTGTGTCTGTTCCTGTGTGTGTATGAGAGAGACCTCAAAAAAAGCAATTACAAATGATAAGGATATTTCTTTAATACTGTGGTTTTGCTTTTATAACTTTCACTTAAAATATTATGCTTTCTAAAATGTACCTACAGAGAAATGATCATATAAAAAATGCAGTATTCAATATAAAGGGATAATGCTAAATAAGTATTGATAAATGATCATGTACCTGGTCTTTCCACATACAAAATTTAAGTGTTTGTTCAATCAATAGTAGTACATTTTATCTATTGTTTTCAGTAAATACAAAAATGCATGTAAATGTATTAAAATTGTAAACTCCTTCTCTTGACTTTTTGTTTCTTTTAACCAGTCTTATTTTATTATCCCTTTACACTTGACTTCCTCAAGGATGGTTATTTTAAAAACAAGTATTTACAAGCTGCTGCCTGAATACTAATGCCAATGCTAGTAGTACTGAAGAGAATTAAGAGATGGTCCCTTAGGTTGGCACAGTAGCTACTCATTTCCTGTCAGTAAGATGAGCATCTACTTTGACTAGGTAGATAACAGTTACTTGGTGGGTGATCATTTAAATATGAGTAGAACTAATTCCATGGCAACCTCAGAAAGTTCCTTCTTATATTTATCCTGAGCTTCTACTTGCAGTTTCATTGAAGTGCACACACCGACATAGTGATAGACAATGAAAAACTACTCTGCTCTCTAACTAAAAGGCACTCGCCGGAGAGGAGTCCCAAGAGATAAAATGCAATGAGCACAAGCACAGTGGAACTCTCAGGGGAACCTTTGACTCAATTTTCCAAGAGTGGCAGAAGAAAAGAACAGAGGTCTGTCAAGTTCCAGAGAAGATCATCACAGCAAGTCCCAGGAGAAATGCTTAGAGAATGGGCATTGCTTTTGTACTTTTGAAAGCAAACCTACTCCAGTCTAATACTGCTGTCAGTGCCCGTTAAAGTGCACCATGACCTGCTTTAAAGAAAGAAATATGGAAGAGGCAAATGACAGCTTGAAATCCCCATACATAGTGTCTGCATGGACCTGATGGGCGTTTAGAGAATAATTTTAGGTTTCAGGACTGCTGCTGAGTTACTCAGAGTAAAGGACTCTGAAAGGACAATGGGTTTGAAGAATGAAGAGTTCTTACATTCAGCCCAAACTTTTACTGGAATTCTGTTTAAGATGCTGAAAGTACCTTACCTGTTACAGTTCCTTACAAAATTAGTACTCTTTAAACTTGCCAAATGCCTCTTGTACCTCTAAGTTTAATGAAAAAAATATTTGGTTTAGTAAAATCTTCATTTGCTAAAAAGAATTAAGGAAATTACAGAACTTACTAAGCTTAATCAAAATCATAAGAAAAAAATTAACCTTTCAACTTGAATATTATGATTATTTTCTGCCACAAAAAAAACCTAATATTGGCTCATTCTTATGTCTTTACCAAGTTGATAATATAAAAAAATAAATAAGGATGAAATTAAAAAGTCTTCTAAGGTAATATACTTTCAAAAGAGAATTTAAAGATTGCACTTACACTGTTTTAAATTAAAAGGGATATTACTTAAATTATGGAATTTATATAATAAAATCTAACTCTCTGAAAATTAGCTACTTAATATTTTGAGAGAAAAGAATCATTTTTGTGTGTAAGTATATATATGCATATTTGTGTCTGTGTGTCATAGATGCATGCAGGTCTACTAACCTGTACACATATGCAAGTCAGTGATTGACTTCACAAACATGGGTATTCCTCTACCAATTGTTCTATGCTTTAAAAAATCTTTTTCAAAACAACATTGTTTATGTGTATGGGTGTTTTGCTTGTATATGGACCTGTGCACAGTATTATATGCATGCTTCATGCCAGTGGAGGCTGCCAAAATGGAATCAGATCACTGTTAGTGGTGGAGCTACTAACAGCTGTGAGCTACCAACCATGTGGATGCACAGTAATTGAACCTCAGTCCTTTGCAAAAGCTACCACTGCGCTAACCCACTTACGCATCTTACCAGCTTGTCTGTAGCATACTTATTGAAAATGTGCCTTTCTTTCTTTCCAGAGCTCTCTGACTTTTCTGGACTGACTGGCAAGCCATTGCTCATAGTTATATCTGTTTCCACAGCTTTGAGACAAGCCTTGCATTTTCTTGAATGATAGCTATCAATACTCAGGTAATCATGTTAAGCCATCTTCCTAGCCAGGAATTATTTTATTAGTAGTAGCCAACATGTTAGAAAATTTTTACTCAAGTACTCTTTCTGTATATTCAAGGTTATAAAATATGATATTGTAATGAATTAGAACATTTATTTATAAAAATTTACAGTCTTATTTATCATATATCTAATCTCTTTTGCATAATATTTGATTGAAAATATTGATACTAAACTTGATTTATTTGTTGGTATAATCTTATTTTATTTGTGTTACATTTGTAACTTTTCTGCCATTTCTGCCATTCCTTTTTGATGTCACATGAATATTCTTTTCTATAGCAAATAGAGTAGATTAATTTAGGAGCAACTTGAATAGCTAAGGCTACATTATTTTCTGAAAATTTTAATTTTCACAAACCTTGAATTATAATTCCACATTAGATTGATATAAATGTGACGAATATGTTTCTAAACAATATGAATTTATTGATAACAAGCATTAGATATTTTAAAAGATATGTATGAGAAGTTTGCCTGCACATATATATGTGCTCAATAAGTATGCCTGACGGCTGTAGAGACCAGAAAAGGAAGTTAGATCCTCTGGGACTGGAGATGATGGAGCATTATGATCTAGTATATGATGGTTTTGACTCAAACCTGACTCTTCTGCAAAACTAACAAGTCTTCTAACTGAATGAACCATTTCCCCAGCTACAATCGTTAGCTTTCAAAATCTACTATGGGTGTATTGTCACTCAATTAGTACTTAGGTACAAATTTTCATAATTTCAAGGACATTCCTATTTAAAAATTAAGGAAAGCAGAGACTTACCAAAACTTTTACAAATTATTTCCAACTGATTTATTTTAGAAATTAATCAGATGTCAAAATAAAATACTAAATGTCAGCCTCAAATTAATATGTAAGTTTATAATACTTTTCATTCTTGGAAACAGATTACTAAAATCATGAAATCTGGGATTTATAGGCAAGAACATAAGAAAACCAACTGCATATCAGTGAAAACAAAATATTTTGAGAATGATTTAGAAATGATGAAACTATGATTATTTTATTACTTTTTTATACAGAATACAATTGTTTGGAATGAAATCACATCAACTTCATGTAAATAGGCAGGTACCTGAGAAGGAGTCGAGTTGCCTTTTAGTATTTATGGCTCACTAAAATTTCCATGTATAACATGCTTCCACCACAAATGACAGTCTTGTTACCCAGGGCATGAGCCACACATGAGTAGATACCAATCGCAGGCATCTGTAGAGAGCTTATTCAACAACAAATGCACATGAGATGTAATGTTCTTGATCAAATATCTATGTCAAGGTTGGTTATAGTAAAAAGAAGGTTTTAGATTACAAGTGCACTTTTAAAACAGAAAACGACAGAAAGACAAATGTGTAATAAAAACTGTAGTGCAAGACTGCTTTTGCTGACTTAACCGGTGCATCTTCATGACAAAAACAGAAAAAAGAAACAATAAAAACAAGAAAATAAACCTTCCTCATCAATTTAATAAATCTCATGGAAAATAAAAGTTAATACTAACTTTTGCTGCTCCCTATAAGTTATTTATTTTGTGCATGCAATTTTAATATTGTTACATCATTTCCCTCTTTCCTTTTGTTCCTTCATTCACCCATATACACTTCCACGCTCTCCTTCAAATTCATGACCTCATGTTTACTTTGTTATATACCTGTATGTTATATATATATATATATATATATATATATATATATATATATATATATATATATATATATATATATATGATATATTTAAATTATATTTGTATATATTCATATTATATGCATATTATAAATACTACCTGGTGAGTCAAGGCAATATTCCTTATATTTAGTTTTTCATGGCTTACAATTTAGTGCTAAATAACTAATCATTGTGCTTTCTTCTTGATTTACCATGGACTTTAGATGTATGGCTAAGAAGTTCCTGAGCTGAAACTTTCATCACTTACATAAAAAGTTTAGGAATTCTATCTATGTTTTCCAAATTATTATGAAAAAATAACTTATGCTTTTCATACAAAACTAATAAGAAAAGAAACTTAATCTTTCAAGATACTTTAAAAACATAATGAAAGACATTGACAAATTTGTTTAAGGATGTGTGTGTGTGTGTGTGTGTGTGTGTGTGTGTGTGTGACTTCTAAAAACCTGTTCTCAATATCACAAATGTCCCTACATGAGTAGATGACAGCTGACAAATGTGTCTCTCTTTTATCATGTATAAGTTTTGATATGCATGCTTCTAGCTGTACTGCAATGACAGAACATATATAATCTGTCTTCATATGCAACATAAATATATTTTAAGAAACATTTGTGAATCTACAAAAGCTGCTCTCTATTTCTTCTCAAAAGAGTGATCTCTGAAGTCAACTAGTCAGGAGAGCTTTGCACCCTCCACTTGGACCAGTTTAGGATATGAAATTCAAGGAGCGACACTAGGAGGTGAAAGCAAATGGTTTCTGCTAGTCTCTGAAAGTACTGAAGAGATTAAGGAAGCCGATGCAACTGAAGCTCGTAGGCCAGAGTGTTCCTGAAGGGAAGAACTGCACAAAGACAGATGACCTGAATCAGACTCCAATTCTTAAGATCATGAACATCTAACTTTATTAAAAGCTACAAAGGTCTAAGATGATGATATTGAACTCTCCATAGATGCCATGCACAGCCTAGAAGTATTTCTGGTTACACCAATTAACATGAAAACACAAGACTAATGATTATATATTCCTTCAAAGCCTTTAAACATGTGTTACAGAGGCCTTTATTTATTCTAATGCAATGATGCATCTAGTAATCAGTAGTCAGGCAAATTGTGGCATATTCATAAAATGAAATACTTCTCAGTGATAGAATCAAACAAAATTTGATTGATCTATGATATCATTTAAACTGAAGAAGGCAGACAAATCCCATTTAAATTAGCTTCAGACAATTCAAAGAAATACTAAAACTTCTTTGCTTGCCTGAAAGTTAGCTTTTGGTGGAGGAAAAGAATTACAAAGTTCATTAAGACAATAGGGAATGAAATAACAGCTTTCTTTAATGTTGTTAGGGCATTCAACATATTCTTATTTGTAAATATTCATGTTAACATTAAAAAGTTGATTGACTTTGTATCTTTTGTAATTTTTTATGAATTTATCAAACATGCCAAACTTTGACATATAAAAAACGTAAAATGGTTTTAGTGGAGAAACACTATTTTGATTTACATTTGATATATATTTCTGATGGAGAGTGTTATTGTGTTAGTAAAGTGGCAGTTGCCTCTATGGTCATATGTGTTTGTCAATTTTTGTAAGCAGACATTTCATAATTCATTGTTCTTTTATGAGGTTCCAGAAACCATCAATGTAGCAGGCACCATTACCCACGAAATAGAAAACATAACATTTAACCTGCCTGTAATGAGATTTCACAAGCACATTTAATTCACACACATAAACTTCAGAAGGAAAAGAGAATATTGCTCTCTAATAGTTTTCTGGGAAAATAAAAAAGCCCACATTGCTTTCTGTCACATATTTGCTTCTTAGATGCTCCTTCAAGAAATTTAAAAAAAAAAACTGCTGATTGGTATATCAGCTAGAAAATGTTCTGCTATTTCTCCATCAATACTCTTCAAACATTGAAAATATAGTGTGTTCTAACCTAGGTGGCATAAAGTCTGTCAGGCTCATACATGGTCATAACGTAAACAATTTATTTTTATGAATACTACTTTACATGTAATAAAAAGAACATTATGATAAATGTATGAATGTCAAGGCAGGATATAATTCTATGTGAATTTAATTATCTCTCTCACAGAAAGCTTTTCCAATAACAAAAACAAAAAATAGTAACTATTTACTGTTGTTAATTGTTGACACAATGAATTTAAACTACAATGAAATGGCTACTTCATTGACTAAATAAACTGGTTATGAAGATATAAATTATACCACTTATAATCTAAAGGGTTTTAGTAAAAATAAATAAAATAAATAAAATTAACAAGAACAAATTAAATATTTGGGCACACCAGAATAAGTAAAACCCCTAAGAATGATCTTTCATACTTTGGAACCTACAAGGTTTATTTATTAATCAGCCCCTTGAAAGTTCAGACTTTAGCACTAAGTCATTTCAGAAAAGACAATGTAATGTCACCAATTAGTGTAAATACAAGGGCTTTTCTTGACTCTTGTATACATTTACAAAATGCTAAGTTGCATTTTAAATGGGTAGATTGCTGGTATTGAATTACATATCACCTAGGCATCACTTCATCCTTCTTATTCATATTTAATATGTATTATTAATATAGAAAAATGACTCTCAAATGTGCTAGAGCCTAGCAAACATGGTTGAGAAACCACAAGGATTCACCCTTTGTGCTAAGGATCTGCCCTTGGGAATTCACAGATTCCCACAGTCTGCCCTTGAGGTGTAGTCTCACACCATTCTGCATTCTATAGCTCCATCTTGTGTCGTTCCGTTATTTAAAGTCATTTTCCTTTTTTTCCAGGGGTGCTCATAATTATCCTTTTGCTCTCAGAGGACACTGAAGGATGACAAAGGTGGGTTTGATTTAACTGCTTGAACAAGTGGTAACAATAGACAGATGGTTTGTGCGGCGACTGTGCCACGCATTGGATGATCATTCCATCAAACTCCCTGGTAAACACTGAGACACTAGTTTAACCTTGAGTGTTTGTCTTCTTCACTCCAAGCTCATGTGTGATAAGGACCATCAGCAGAGCATTGCAGTGGCCAGCTGCTTTGATCTTCAGCTGCATATTAAATTAACCGTTTTAGTTTGGATTCATCTTTAACAAACAAATTGATCCTGACAGTAGATCTTTATAATCAGTAAGCTTGTCTTCAAGAGTGTCAGATTTCATAGATAATACTCTGACTTGTTTCAGAAAGTAATATGGTAAACATGGATTATGTTTTCTCGTTCTTAGGGTATTTAGCAAGTTAAAGGTAAATGCAAACAGAGATTCAATTTAGGACATATATCCCTAGAGTCCTTGAGACAAGACAACTGCATGGGGGAAGCTAAAAACCACAGAAAATATAAGATGGTGAACTAAAATGAAAATACTTTAATCTGGTTTCTTAAGTAGTTTGTCATTGATAACTATATTTAAAAAGTTACTGGCAGATTGAATTTTTTGCATGTTGCTGTTAACATTTAAAGATTACTATTCATATTTATTAGTATTTTGGAGCTTGCCACACTATATGGAGGAGATCATATAGAAAACCTATTGAAGTTGGTTTTCTCCTACCATATACATTTATGAGAATTGAGGCTTGATAGGTGAAGAAACCAATGAATTTGCATGGTGACTCATATCACCATGCTCTTTTTCTTTTTAGCTCAACATAATTGATTGCAGTATCTTTATAAATTTGTTCACTCACTTTAATGAATCTATAAACTGACCTGCTTTCCACCATAAAATTAATATTACCCTATTTTTAGAAGATAAAATGTAACCAATGTTTGCTAAACATGACCAAGGTAAAATCAAAGTAACCTTATTTAGTACTATTTCATGTTAAGAAAGTTATTTCACTCAGCAATAAACAACTCTTAAAAACAAAGTCATTTCAAAAATGGGAACCTTTGTTAAATTGCCCATGTTGTTACTTGCATGCGTGAACCCGTGTGCAGAAGCACCTGGGCATGAGCTGAGTTGTACCAGAGAGGGGAGGCTGAGTTCTAAGCATGCCTATATTCACTCTCTGCTTTTGGCAGTGGATTAATTTGCTCTTCAAATTCCTGCTGCCCACAGTGATGCACCATAACTTGGGGGAATTAAGAGGCAAAAATTGTTTCTCCCTAAGTTACTTTGCTTTTAAAGTATGGCTTTAACACCAGCAATGAAATTAATGAATGCCGTGATGCATTAAAAATGTACACTCTGTCACATTTGATACAAAGATTTCTTGCAGGGCGGTGGTGGCGCACGCCTTTAATCCCAGCACTTGGGAGGCAGAGGCAGGCGGATTTCTGAGTTCGAGGCCAGCCTGGTCTACA
>NC_034602.1:52597471-52604192 GCF_900095145.1 Mus pahari
GAGTTCCAGGACAGCCAAGGCTACACAGAGAAACCCTGTCTTGAAAACAAACAAACAAACAAACAAAACAAAACAAAGGATTTCTTATTAAAAGCATAATAACATAAGATATAGCAATATGCATTTTTGATATCCCATCCAGTATAAGAAATTTAAATATTTTATAAGAAATTATAGAAAAAAACTGAAATCATTTAATAATCCATGTGTCCAGTTGATGAAATATTATCTTAATAAAGAATAACATCACATTTTCTGAACACATGGATTTTAATTATATCATTAAAAAAATAAGAGTAGATGGGGTAGTAATGACACACTACTTTAATCCCAGTCTTTAGAAGGCACAGCAGATGAATCTCTGAGTTGGAGGCCAGAAAGTTCAAGGACAGCCAGGGCTACCCCAAGAAAACGTGTCTTTAGTCATCAGGGAAATGAAAATCATAAGTCTGAGTTTCCATCTTACAACAATCAGAATGGTAAAGGTTAAAAACTCAAGTATCAGGAAGTGCTGGTGAGGATGTGGAGCAAGGGGAACACTCCTCCATTGCTCTTGGTAGTCCAAACTTGTACAACCACTCTGGAAATGAATTTGGTGGATTCTCAGAAAACTGGAAATAGCTCATCCTCAATACGCAGCTATATTATTTCTGGGCAAACACTCAATAGATGTTCCACCTCACCACAAGGACTATGTTCACTTATATTTTTAATAGTGAGAAACTGGAAACCACCTAGATGAGAGGCATAATCAAGAATCCATCATGATCAAGAAGGCTTCATCCCAGGGATCCAGGGATGGTACAGTACATGGAAATCCATCAACATAATTCACTACATAAACAAAGTCAAAGAAACACAAACACACACACACACACACACACACACACGAACATCTCATTAGATGCTAAGTAAGCATTTGACAAAATTCAAACCCATTCGTGGTAAAAGTTTTAGAAATATCAGGAATTCAAGGCCCATACCTAAAAAGAGTAAAAGAAATATACAGCAANCCAGAAGCCAACATCAAAGTAAATGGAGAGAAACAAAGCAATCCCACTAAAGGAACTAGACAAGGCTGCCCACTCTCTCCCTACCTATTCAATATAGTACTCAAATGGATACAAATTGGAAAGGAAGAAGTCAAAATATCACTATTTGTAGATGATATGACAGTATAATTAAGAGACCCCAAAAATTCCACCAGAGAACTCCTAAACCCGATAAACAACTTCAGCAAAGTGTCTGGATATAAAATTAACTCAAACAAATCAGTAGACTTCCTCTACTCAAAGGATAGACAGGCTGAGAAAGAAATTAAGGAAATCACACTCTTCACAATTGTCATAAATAATATAAAGCTGAGATCAGTAAGATAAGAACTCAAGTTTCTGAAGAAAGAAATTGAAGAAGATCTCAGAAGATGGAAAGATCTTCCATGCTCAGCACATATTTTTCTGAGGAAACAAAGCCTAATTTACTGGGCTGGCAATCTCTGTCAAGCAAGCAAACTATGAACTATTCCTCCTTGGGGTCAGTGAGAATGAGAAGGAGAGAGAGAAAATTTACATGTACACACACACATACACACACACACACACACACACACACACACACACACACACACACACACACACAGACACACAGACAATGGATGGAAAAAACAATGCTCTANAGTGAGAATGAGAAGGAGAGAGAGAAAATTTACATGTACACGCACACATACACACACACACACACACACACACACACACACACACACACACACACACACACAGTTAATGGATGGAAAAAACAATGCTCTAGCCACACAACACCATTTTTCATTCTTTCTTCTGTTACTTACATATCCCAGCAAAATCCTTCAAGCAGTAGACAAGTATAATTTGATTATATTTTAGTTTTCTTCTAATATATCATTATGAAAAACAATATGCTTTCCAAAACATATACAAGAAATAACATTGTGTACTAAAGGGAAAGAGAACAAATTATTCTAAATCCTACATAAATTCGTAAACAGGCAGCTTGTTAAAGATAACAAAGTGGAAGCCAGCAAGATAGTTTTCTCAGCCAGTTTCTCTTACTGGCAGGCAGCAATCTGTGGTTACAAAAAAAGAAGCAATTATTTTATTATTTATCTTTAAAACTAATCTTGTAAGAATTTTAAAAGAATCACAAATCTAAATTTTTATATAAAAAATAGCCATAGAAAACTTAAATCCTTGAAAAGCACATATACTCATCAATAATTCTTAATAAATCTTATTAGGAGGCTAAGGGCAAAAATGGGAATAAGAAATCAATTATCTCCAGTCCAACCTCAGTGAGAGTCATGTCAGCCAGTGCAGCCATTGTTCTTGTTCCCTGATCATAAAGGTTCCCTAGCTTAACTAATAAGAGGGTGCCTTTCTGAAATTCATATTGTTCCCTAGGATTTTTTACATCACAGCCGGTAGTAAAAACATCTCAACCTAGCTTCAATAACAACTTTATTTTTACAAATGTTTTCTAAGGGGGTAGTCACTGTTGACAATCTACATGTCTAAGTTCTTCTCTAGGTTAGTGATAGACTCATTAATCTGCTCCAGCAGCAATGCCTGAAAGAAATCAAGCATCAGTACTGTGAATGGCAGAGATAATGCCCAGTGAGGGACCGGAAGCCCCCTTAAAGTTTTAATATGATTCTCAGATTAAGAGGGCTGTGAGGACAGGAAGCAGAATAGAACTCTATAACAGCATATAGCCCTCAAGATACATAGTCAGTAGGGCCGTGCCACATAGAGGCCCATTCATACGGCTGTGGTAGGCTGAGGGCTGCATTCCATGAGTTCTAAAGCCATTTCTAGTTCTTCCTGCATCACTCTTGTTATACATACACAGACACACAGACACACACACACACAAAACCTGTGGGTGCTCTTATATGTTGGTCAACTCTCCTGAACATGAGACCTATGCTGGATTGGTTGATATATCCAGTGTCACTCTATTGTAGAAGACTCATTTTCCTTCTTCTAGCAGGTAAAAGTGACAGTTCAGTTATTAACATTTAACTGAGGTGGCTAGGTTTTCATTCCTTACTTCATTCATTTTTTTTTTTTTAGAAATATGGAGTTATAGAGACAAAGTGTGGAGCAGAGACTGAAGGAACAACCATCCAGAGTCTGCCCCATCTGGGGATCCATCCCATATACAACCACCAAACCCAGACACTATTGTGGATGCCAACAAGAGCTTGCTGATAGGAGCCTGATATAGTTGTCTCCTGAGAGGTTGTGCTAGTGCCTGACAAATACAGAAGTGGATGCTCACAACCATTCACTGGACAGAGCACAGGGTCCCCAATGAAGGACCTAAAGAAAGTACCCAAGAAGGTGAAGGGGTTTGGAGCACCATAGGAGGAACAACAGTATGAACTAACCATTACACAGAGCTCCCTGGGACTAAACTACCAACCAAAGAAAACACATGGTGGGACTCATGGCTCTAGCTGCATATGTAGAAGAGGATCAATGGGAGGAGAGGCCTTTGGTCCTGTGAAGGTTCTATACCCCAGTACAGGGGAGTGCCAGGGCCAGGAAGCTAGAGTGGGTGCATTGGTGACCAATGGGAGGAGGGAGGGGATGGGGGGATTTCAGAGAGGAGAACCTGGAAAGGGGATATAACATTGAAAGTGTAAATGAAGAAAATATCTAATAAAAAGATAAAAAATATTTAAAAAGGAATATAACAACATATACTACGATAATATTAAACAAAACCCAACATCTAGCATTTGGACTCAATATACCAACAAGACCAAAGAGACCAAGAGATAGCATAAGAATCAGAGACCCAATGATTCACAAACTCAGGAATCCCATAAAAATGATTCATGGGAAGCCATAAAGTAAATGCAGAGTGTGAGTACAGACATGTGCCAAGCCGTATGCATGCATCGATCTCTGGGTTTAAATGAGCTTTCTTGGCATCTTCGATTCTTACACTCTTTTTGCTCCCTCTTTCTCAGAAGTCCCTGAACCCTGAAGAACAGGATTTGATGGCAGAATCTCCTTTATGGTGGTGTTCCAAGGTCACATATGCTCTGTAATATCTGGCTGTGGGGTCTCTATAATCATCTACATTGCTGCAGGAGGAAGTTTCTCTTGTGACATCTCAATAAGGCACTCATCTATGAGTATGACAGAATATTAATAGGAGTCATGTTATCACTATTTTTGTAGGCCAACATTATTTATTTTCCCCTAACTCTCTAGGCTATCTAGCATCAGGTTTTTCAGTCAAATAAGGAGTGTCAGCTATGGGTTCCAAACAACATACATTTTGGGAAAGAGAATAGAAAGAAGAGATAGAACTGATTAGGAAAGGAAATGGAATAGTCAAGGAGGCAGACGGGGTTGGCATCAAGTGAGGAGGATCAAGTGAGGAGGGGGAGAGGAGAGGGTTTGTAGCAGGGAATATAAAGGGAGAAAATTAAAGTTAACTAGGCATTTACGAGATTGATATAAATGAATTTGCCAAGTAATGGTGGGGGGAGAGAATCCCAACTGCCCATCTCCTGGCACCAAATGAAACTTCTACACTGGTTCTAGGTTACATCTAACTGATCTCTGGGCCAAAGGTGTTATTACTTTAAAGGATTGAATCATGTCCCTGGCCCTTAATTTATGTCTTTAAAGAATTTAGTACAGGTTTTCCCTTCTTTTCATTTAATGTATGTAAATATTTAAGTGAAGTGAACATTCTCAAGATAGTTCAATACAAGGTTTACTTCTATAAACAAGGAACTTTTAGAGAATATTATTTTTAATTTCAAGTTTGTTTAATATATGTTTTAAAATCATTCACTGAGATTCTGTATTAATTTAGATATAGAAAACACATTCTAGAATTTTGGGTGCTAATAACAGTAACTACTGACTATGAATACAAACACCATAATAAGATTTGGAATTTTAAGTAGGAAAACATATTTCATGAAGTTCGTCAGTAAATATTAGTTTTAATTTGACAGCCTAGAAGCACTTCTGAGTGATATATTTGCTTATGTAATCAGAACATTATGAAGTAGAGACCTATTTTTACACATTCAGCTAGTATATCACATCTGAGAGTGTGGGAATGAATTATACTTCTCAGTTTCACTGGAAAATGTGTCTATGTGAGAGAAATTTTTCATAAATTAAAAATTGCTGAAACATTTTCCAATTTGAATAAAGACAGACATTTAGAGTCTAACCACGAAATTGTGTTTTTTACATATTAGTGATATTTTTATTCCTTTCAAGCATTTTCAGTCTCTTGTATGTCTTACAAGTTAAAAATTGAGTAATAAGCAAAATTTGAATTTTTTGAAGAAAATGAAAGCACCTGTTGTATATTTTTCTAAATTGATTTCTTTATTCTTCATAGAGCATGATTTAATATGTATATTCAAAAACAAGAAGCCAAAAATTTTCCAAAATTCAAAGTTTATTGCTTCTTCTTGACAATTCCTTCTTCTATTCATTCCAGTCTTATCATTTTTAACCATAAGAAATTAGTGTATCTGGCTTCAGTCTTAAACATGTGGCTTCAAAATCTCAACTGAAATGTTGACATATCTTCCCCATGTTCCACTTTATGCAAACAGTAGGACATAACTGATTCACCATATCCTTTGCCCTTCATAGTTCCAGTTTTCTTGATGTATGTGTGTGTACGTAACATCTCTTTTCATGCATATATGAGGCTCCATCATAATGAATTTTATATATATATATATATATATATATATATATATATATATATATATGCATTTTTAAATGATTGCTCATGTTTCCCTAAACAATTGGAGATGTTCTCTCCATTCCTCTCCTCCTGAGCCTTTGTTTTCACATATATTTGCCAACACTTCCTTCAGAGCAACACAAGCCATTTTTACAAAATACCTCTCAACTGCTACCACCTCCACCTCCTATTCATTCTAAAAGCTTTCATAATTTGGAAAGTATTTCAAAGGAGAGCATTACACTTCTTCCCAAATCCATTTTGATAAGAGCAATGGCAGAGGATGACAAAAATAGAATACATTAATTCAGAGAAAGATGTGTATCACTCAGCCTCAGATTATATCTCATGCCAGATTAATATAAAGTATGTGTATACTAAAGTTTTATATTTCTAGGTTGATTTAATGACTACTTACACTCTTAGAGACCACTGGTGATCACAAATGGTCCCTCTGTATTAAAAGTGGAAAGAGTCACATGTATATTCTGAGTTCCAGTTAGTAGTAGAAGTTATCTGCAGAAAGCATTCCTAATTTGTGGGAACTAAAAGGGGGCTGGAGAAGAGGGGTGAGGGAGGATAGCCCATGCCTGGCCAGAGTTCCTCCTATGCTCTAGGCAGGCAGATGGGGAGGGCTGCCAGACACTTTCCACTTGGCCCTGAGTGGACATCTAAGCTGGGACAAGGGGCAGCCCCGAAACCAGGGGGCCCTGGGGCCACACCCTGTAGCTCCAGGGTTATGGGAAAGAGGGCTGAGGGAGAGAGGTTCCCATACAAGCGAGAGTCTGCACGGCCCTTGATGAGCAAAGACTGTCTATGGTTTTAGAGCTTTATCATAGAAAGGCAGGAGGAAAGAGAGAAGGTAAAGGAGAGAGAGAGAAGAAAGGCTAGAGAGAAAAAGAGTAAGAGAGGGAGAGGAGAGGAGAGGAGAGGAGAGGAGAGGAGAGGA
>NC_034602.1:52604306-52619694 GCF_900095145.1 Mus pahari
GACAGGAGAGGACAGAAGAGGGGAGAGGGGAGAGGAGAAGACAAAGAGAGCAAGAGAGCAAGAGGAGAGAGAGGAGAGAGAGAGCAAGGAGGGGCCAAACAGCCCCTCTTAAAGAATGCTGCTATCTTTTCTGTTGCTAGGTGACTGTGAAGGAGTCTAGCCTGAAGGTCAGAAGCTTGGGACATTGCCTATGTGATTACTAACCATGCTTTTCTTGTGGGGGCTAAGAGGGTCGGTAATAGAAGCCAGAGTTCCAGGAGACATGAGAGAACTCCTTCTGTCCCATGTAGGTGAATTATCAATACCAGGTCCCGGGTTCAACATCTAGCCTCAAATGGAAACCAGACTGTCTGTGTATAGCCCAATGGCCAACACTAACTCAGCGAAGATGGACTTAGAGAGGCATATTCTTCTCTGCAGAAAATAAAAATAAGTGTGACAATTTTATAACTAATGATCATATTGTATACAGTCAATATACATGAACGAGAAACGTGGTTTTGTCATGATTAGGAATTGAACTCAGGGCCTTACAAGATTGGGTAAGCACTCTATCATTTAGTAATAGCCCCATTTGTCTTTCTGGTTTTTCTGTGGAGATGTCATCTTACTTGATTGCTCAAGACAGCCTAGAACTTGCTGGGTAACCCAAATAGTCTTTGCATTTGTCATCCTCATCTTTCAGACTAATAAATAACAAGAATAACTTGGATTTGACAGGAGGCCTGGATCTCAGACATTTGAATGAAGATACATTCCTAATGTTGTGTAACCACCATGTATGTACCTCAGGGTATTAATATATTAGCCTGCCCAAGAGAAAAATTATTTTCTAGGCTTTATATGTATAGTGTCTATAAACTCTCGAAGTATTGTTTTGAGGTGAAACATAATTCCACTTCTATTACAGCAAGACTCATATTCTAGCGAGACACAGATATTTTGAAGTGTGACATTCTCTTTTTTTATGATAAGAATGTTTTATTTATCTTTCAAATAAAAATTTCCATGCTGTCTTTTTTTTTTTTTTTTTTGAGTCAGGGTTTCTCTGTGTAGCCCTGGCTGTCCTGGAACTCACTCTGTAGACCAGGCTGGCCTCGAACTCAGAAATCTGCCTACCTCTGTCTCCTAAGTGCTGGGATTAAAGACCCAGCTTCTATGTTGTCTTATTCAATTGATCTAGGCATTAGAATAAATGAAATATACAGAAAAAGTTTCTCATACTTAATAGAAAACCTATCCCTTTTGTCTGTGTCTCCTCTGACCCTAACATGAATGAGAACAAAATATAGTACTCTTCCTTACATCTTTCTCTAGCAGAAATTGGCTTTTGATGAGCTAGACTGTAACTTTCTGGTAGAGTTTACAAGTATAAAGAATAAATAATCAATGGGAGTAGAGAGATGGCTCAGTCTTGAAACAAAGAAGCAAAGAAACAAACAAATAAAAAACAAAAACAAAAACCTCTGTACCACTGCACTTTAGGAGAACCTGGGTTTTATACTCAGTACCAACAGAAGCAACATAATATTTCTAACTCAAGTTCTGTCGATTGGAATTCCCCTTTGTGGCCTTCATGGGCATGTAAATAATGTAGGAAATATAGTAGGTATTTGATAGATTAAAGTAATTTTCAAAAATTATTTATACTTGGTATCTATAGTATGCACTAATATCATGCCCTATATCCTTTTATACACAATAAAACTAAACATAGGACATAAAATCTAGTTATAAAAGGTTGTATAAGATGCTTAGCAATTGAGCCCAGTTTTGAACTTGTGTCTCTGATTCTTTCTTGTATCTATATTCTTCTAGCACAGAACACTGTAAATAAAAGCTATTCCTTGGAGTAAAAAAAAAATCTAATGTGAAGTTAACTATTGTAAGTATATACTAAAGCATTCTGTGTAAAGGAGAAATAACTTCACTCTGGTTTGGGGGAAATATGAAAAAAACCTGTGCATAATCACATCTTATTAGATTATAATCTATCTTTCTGGGGTCTATGTCTTCTTTCTGGCTTTAAGGAAATAATTTGCTGTGAACTAATATTTCCTAGTGGGGAATGCCTATCAAGAAAGTGTTGATCATTTAACAACAAACAGAAACTGAGGTCCTCAAATTATCAGCCACTTAGGCATGTTGAGGGCTGTCACTCACCATATTAGTAACTGCTAATATAGAGTCAACCTGAAGCAAAAGAAATGAATTACTGTTTAGGATTCTTCCCAGCAACAGTTGTGAAAGAATAATTTTCATTGTCAAATGTAAAACTTAGAGCAATACTACGTCTATATCTCAGTGAGGAAAACAGGGCTTTGGTAATTATTTATAAATACACAGCTCTTGGATTTCTAGATAACCAAGATTTTAGCAAAAAAATACACATTGTCTTAAGCATTTGTATTGTGTATATGTTGATGTATAACTCACATATTTAGACAGCATGTCTTCATGTAAAAATGAATCAATAGGAGATATATATGACACTTAGATAAATAAAATTAATTACTTAAAATATTATGTTTAAGTGTCTTAGCTCAGATAATGAATAAAATGTTTATAAGTAAATAGGCCCAAGAGCTTCTCTGCGACATTTGTCAAAACCTTGACAGCCTGTGGCTTGTTCCCAGAAAATGCCAAATTCAGAGGCCACCACTACTCTGAAAGACTACAAAAAATAAAAGATAATATAGTTTTTAAATTTCTCCCTGTGTGATGAAAGGATAAAAGCTGAAATATCTGTTGCCATGGTAATAGGTTTTTATTTATTTATTTACAGCACTTGTATTTTTTTATAAGTCCATTAAAAGGTAGGAAAGAACCTCTCTAATCAGCATTTTGGTACACATGTAGCTTCATTTAGTACAATATTTCAATATTTGTTCATTTTCTTTTTGAGAAGCATAAAATATTCAATTACTCATTTCAACAGCTTTAGTGAATTTAGGAGTTTTTACTTTGGTATATCTGAAGAAAATGAATATGTACCAGTTGCACAGATGTATTCTTTAATATTGACAAAAGTCCTCATCATGATATGCAAGAGTGTTCTAGGCAGTTTTTGGTAATGTTCCTCACATTTACTCACAACTGTGTCAGAATGTCTCATCCTATTTTTCTTTACTTTTTGATAATGCATATTAATTAATTTAGTCTTTACAAGTTAAACAACCAATGGTAATATTACAATCTCTTATTTTGTTTTGTTTTTTTTTTTTTAGATTTATTTATTTATTATATATAAGTACACTGTAGCTGTCTTCAGATGTACCTGAAGAGGGCATCAGATCTAATTACAGATGGTTGTGAGCCACCATGTGGTTGCTGGGATTTAAACTCAGGACCTCTGGAAAAGAAGTTTGTGCTCTTAACTGCAGAGCCATCTCTCCAGCCCAATATTGCAATCTCTTAAATCATCAGGTATTTAATTTTGAATTCCCAACATTATCGGAGGTTCAATTAGAGGTCTTGTTTTTGCCATCCATAAATTCAGTTACCCCAAATTGCTTTGTATTATGGTTCAACATTTTCAAATCTAAATTCCACAAATGGCTTATAAGGGAAAGTAAGTGATGATTTCCATAGACCAGCCTAGGCTTGGTGAGGGGATCTGAGTAAGATAAACCTGAAAGCGGGGAAACAAATGATTCGAAGTCCAATCCTGGGTCCACACTGGTGGTCTATGTTCTGCTTGAGACAGCTTGGCAGCCTTCTTTCTCTCCATTCCTGTTTCTTTCTTTCTCGTATCTGCTTCTTCTCTCTGATCTGCTTCTTCTCCAGACAGCTCTTTCTCTATGCTCTGCTTGTGTCAGTTCCCAAACAGTTCTCTCTTGCAAGTATAAAAACTCCTCTAGATAGTGTATCTCTTGCAGATCATAAGCCCAGTCTTTTATTTTACACGTCATTTACTTCAGGTTTCCTTTTTGTTATAACTATGAATCAGCATCCTGTGACTCTCACACCCCACAACCCCTTAATTCTTAAGAAATAGCAAGCACATTTTCTTTTAACATTGCAAATTAATTCAGAGATCTGCCACCTCTGTTAAGTACAGACAATAAACTAACTGGGTGGGACTTCATCCTGAAATTAGAATTTCTATCACACCTCTGCCTAACCTTGCTTTGTCCCTGGCTGACCTTGAACTCAGGAATCTTTCTGATTTCATACCTGCCTTCTTTGTATCTTTCTGTGAAACTGGCTCATAGTGTAGCTCCCACTGTTCCTCTAGATTCATTAAGCCCATCATAATTCATATTGTATCCTTATAATATTCATAGTTGAGAAATTATATATTTTTGAACCCATGTATTCAGAGTT
The DNA here is from genome assembly GCF_900095145.1 of Mus pahari. Taxonomy (NCBI): domain Eukaryota; kingdom Metazoa; phylum Chordata; class Mammalia; order Rodentia; family Muridae; genus Mus; species Mus pahari. The sequence continues at coordinate 52,608,633 of NC_034602.1, forward strand.
CTTCTCCACAGCCTTAAGGGCTGTCCTGAAGCTCTAAGCATTTATCATTTTGCTGAGAGCCACACCTTTGTCTCCTGGACTGCTGCTGTCTCAGACTATCATGGAGTCATTAACATTAACAAGGAGGAATGTAAAATATGTACATTATTACACAAGCAAGCCTTATGCCCTTGGCAGCCATAGACCCATGTGCACTGGCCCTGTCCCAGGGGTAGGAACCGTATCATTCTTTCCCCACCAAGACCATGCTTTACTCAACAGATGAGCATATGCCACTAACCAAAATCATACCAATCATAGCTATCCCAAACTACAGTAAGGCTAGGACAAATAGGCCCTACTCTATTTGTCAAGTGTTTAGAATCCACTGCTAGCTGCCATCCACTTAGTGACATTCTTGTGTGTCTTTTTTCCTCATGGAGTGGTGTGTGTGTGTGTGTGTGTGTGTGTGTGTGTGTGTGTGTGTGTATGCATGCATATTCATGTATCTGTATAGAGGAGAAGTCACTGTTTTGGCATATGCCTCAATAATTTTTTTTTTTTTTTTTTTTTTTTTTTTTTGCATTATTTGGAAGACTCTCTTCTTGAAACTAAAGCATACAGGTAAAGTTAGACTGACCTTCCAGAGTTCTGTTTCTACCTTCCCAGTGCTGATATTGAAAGTGGATATAAACATGCAAGTATCTTGTGTGTATATGTGTGTATGTGTGTGTGTGTGTGTGTGTGTGTGTGTGTATACATAATCTGGATTGAGCTCAAATGGTCATGATTAATTATATGGCCAGAACATTTTATCAGTGGAACCAATTTGGGCGGTTTTTTTATTCTTTTTTTTTTTTTCATTAGATATTTTCTTTATTTATATTTCAAATGCTATCCCGAAAGTTCCCTATACCCTCCCCCCACCCCTGCTCCCCTATCTACCCACTCCCACTTCTTGGCCCTGGTATTCCCCCCTTACTGGGTCATATAAAGTTTGCAAGTCCAAGGGGCCTCTCTTCCCATTGATGGCCGATTAGGCCATCTTCTGCTACATATGTAGCTAGAAACATGAGCTTAGGGGGTACTGGTTAAGGCTTTCTTTCACTTTGGTTTACTACACTGTTATATTACTTTGTAGTAGCTATGCCAAAGAAGTGCTCATCCAGGGAAATGCACCCAATCTCCTCTGCTCTAATTTACCTTACCATTCATTTATTTTCTTCTATACTTCAATAAGACTGTTCATATTTCTTTAAAATTTCTGTAAATTTGTGTTATTTCCTCACCTAAGCTTGGATTCTCTTTTTATTAATTATTTTTGTTGGGTGTGTTGATAATAATAACCAAGCAGTGTTAAAGTCATTCAGTGATCAAATATCTCAAGCAGAAAAATTATCCTTTTCTAGCAGTCTCTTATGCATTCTGCCCTAAAACAAACAAGCAAGCAAGTAAAATATGCTAGTGAAGTTTTATAACAAATATATTTTATCTTATTTTCTTATTCTGATAATCCATTCTCATGCCTATACAGGAATATGCTTCTCAAGAATAGAGAGTATCGAGCAACTGTGATGTAACTGCCCATGTTAATTAACACTTTTAAGTAAATTTACACCATTTATTGTTGTGATAACTCCAAAATGTAGCATAGAACAAGTATGTATTTATTACCTCAATAAATGGTGGACTTCATTGCTATTAAAAGAAAAACTAGAGATTAGTAATAGAAGACACAATCACATATAATGGTGTGTACTTGCTATATGACTTCTGTATATTTTCATTTACTTGTAAGAATTGTTTTGTCAAATCCCAATATTCATTTGATAATAGACAATTCTTACAATATGAAAATTTTAAACATAATTAAAACATTCTATATTTGTGATCATGTGTTTTCAATCTACTATCTGGTAAACTAAGATACACAGTATAGATAGGGACATTGAATTGGAACTGAAACTTCTGCTGTGAATGAATTAAATGGAAAAGTTTCTGAAAAAGTCAGTGAAGTAAAATAGTTGCAAGTAGTTATTTGATGTAACTGGTAGTATGCCATTTGGAGCTGTTTTGTTTTTTTTTTCATAATTTGTAGGTTGTTTCAGAGAGCTACAGAGCATCAACAACACATTTCTTCAAAATACAGTGCCTGAAACATGATTCTAAGCTCCCTGATGTGAATAATCTATCCCTGTTGAAATGTCCTCTAATTTTACATCAATCGTCTAATGATCTAGATTGCCCATTGCTTCTAGTTATCTTTTCATGTTTTATTTGGTTAAAGAAAAATTAGCTTTACATTGTGAAAATGCATACTGTTAGTGAATTGTGAATTTGTGAGGAATTGTGCTGTAATTACTGAATATTGGCTCTCCATGAACATGTTGCTTCAATGTGGGAAGATCTGCCAAGGAAATTAAGTTTCTCTCCTCAGCGGTCCATCATTACAGTAACAATTGTGGAAATCAAGTGAGACGTGGAACCATTTTTGATTGCCTTAAATGGCACATTTATTCGTGCCAGCAAGATTCTATGCTTCAATGTAAATTGAAAACAGCATATGAAACAGTCTGTGGATGTGAACCCTCTCCGGTTGAATGTAGGTGGATCAGCTTATACTTAACATCTGTTCAAGCTGTAAATGAAGGGGAAGTTTGATATGTTTACTCAGTTGTACTGTTTCCTGGATGCCAAGGCAGAAAAATCGGAAACATGTGACTTCTATTCACACTGTGAGGGAGCTATTTAGAACAAAGGTGATGATCCTGGAAGAAAATATGGAGATGCTGTCTAGGATGCCAGAACAGTTGGAATTCTTTGCTGCCAGCAAACAGCAACCCTTAAATATCAACACAGCAGGCTTTTGTTAACCACCTCACAGGAGAACTTTGAAAAACATTTAGGAAAGAATAGAAAACAAACCTGGTATATTTCTTAACATATCAAGAATATCAACATATAGTGTCCATCTTTTTTCTATTTTGTTCCTCAACTCTATAAAACTACACAGTATTTAATATAGCTTTCAAAGTTGGAAATGCTATTTTCAAAACCAAAATGTTTCTAGAATGGTTTGCCTAAGAAACTACACTTTAAGTAGCTGGGCAGAATTTTGTTACAGAATCAAAAGTGTGTGAATACATGTTCCCTGGCAGAAGCTGCACCTACAAAGTGACTGGCCTATCTGGTTACTAATAATCGTGGGTTGTCTTTAACTCTTTTAAATATCACTATGTTATTCACGTCTGTATATGAGCAGACCTTGTTACAATTAAGTATATCCCCTGAAATGTGCAAAGGAACCTTGTAGGTTCAACTAACCTAAAAGCTAAGAAGGTCATCACATAATATTGAAACCTGTAAGTAGATCTGTCTTGATTTGCTATAATCTGACATTGAATATGTCCCAATGTGTATAAAAGTGTTATATTTATCATTTTATGTGTTATGTTGTAAAAATTGTAGTTATTTACTAGAAGCTACCTCATGGAAACATGAAATTTACACTAACCTGTGTCCACGTAGTCACCTACATTTGTTTCAGAAAGAGTTATTTCTTATCCTACTTTAGAAAAGAATGGTGTTTTCTGTTTCAACAAAAAAGGAAGACATTTAGTAAGTAATCCTTTTTTTTTCCCAAAAAAATGCATTGAAACTGATTTTTATACATATATATTAGAATATATATTTTACAGCATTAGAATAAAGTCTTATTAAATTCATATTATTTTCACGGATGGAAATGAATGTTATACTATTAATGTGTAGGCTCTGTACTATGTTTCTAGTAGTTAGAATCCAAAATTCTTTCATTTTTAAGATGCTCAGTTAAGTTGGGAATGAAAAGGGAAATAGTTGTGCAATCAGAATGATTTATTTTTTAAAATACATTCTATGAAATATCCAGTAGGGGTAATAAGGAGTCATAGTTTACTCTGTTATGCCAATTTTAAAAAGTGTCACAGTTCTTATTTAAAGTGGATATTGAAAGATAAATGAGATTTCACTAACTAGAGAAGAAAATACAATGGACTGAGGAAATAGCCTGGAAACATTAGAAGTAGTGGTGTTTTAATAATGAATTTCAGTAGAATTCAATGTATGTTACATGCAAAAGTATATAATACAGAAGACAAAACACAAAAATATAATATTATAATATCTTTCCTGGTTTCACCTCCAAAATCCCCTCATCTCATCTCTCCTCCCACTGCATACTAACCTACCCACTCCTGCTTCCCTGTCCTTGCATTCCCCTACACTGGGACATCGAGCCCTCTCAGGTCCAAGGATCTCTCCTCCCATTGACGTCCAACAAAGCCATCCCCTGCTACATATGCAGCTGGAGCCATGGGTCCCTCCATGTGCACTCTTTGGTTGGTGGTCTAGTCTCTGGTTGCTCTGGGGTCACTGGTTTGCCAACACTGCTGTTCCTCCTATGGGGCTGCAAGGTCCTTCAGCTCCTTCGGTCCTTTCTCCAGCTCCTCCATTGGAGACCTTGTGACCAGTCCAATGGTTGGCTCAGAGCATCCGCCTCTGTACTTCTCAGGCACTGGCAAAGCCTCTCAGGAAATAAATATATCAGGCTCCTGTCTGCAAGCACAATAGTGTCCCTGCTTGGTGATGCACATGGGATGAATCCACTGACAGTGCAGTCTCTGGATGGTTTTTCCTCCAGACTCTGCTCCTTAAAGCAATTTTTCTCTTCAAGTATCCTTATCAAACCATGAAAAATTGCTTTAAGGGAATTATATGTATATAACTTAAATTTACACTTTTAAATAAATGAATTTGGTAATGAAGAATATACAAAATATTAAAATATGAGTATAGGTAGAGAAATGATGTCTGTATTTGTATATATCCCTTGACACTAACAGTGTAGGTAATTACTTTCATGAGACTATGACAAAATTAGCTTTAAGTACTCTAATAAAGAATTAATAACAGGGAAATGCAGAATCTATTTACTATATTTATCCTCATTTCTCTCTTGTTAAGTATTTTCTGGAGTTCTCATAATGGCAAAGGGAATGAAAAGTTATCACTTTTGGAAGTACTGACTGCCACATTTAAAACTAAAGTCAGGCAGAATTAAACTATAGCTGTTTTAGTTAAAAATCTGAACTCATATTAACTTACTGCTATCAACTACTGTAATGCTGTCTTCCAAAATGGCTAAATAAATACAGAAGCCAAGCATTCTAGGACTAACCAAAACATCTAACAATAAACAATAACAGCATTTGTAAGAGGGAGGTCATAGGTGATTAATGTCATCAGGATTTCAACAATAGCAGCCATGTTTGCTATTTTCGCCATCATGTATCTACAGAAAATATCGTCCAATAAGCAACATATGATGTTCTGAGTCGCTTCCACCCACATACACATAAATTAATACAAAGCAGTTCAAGAAGTGAAACGTTGCTTAAAATTGTATACATATGCATGGGACATAAATGTCCTTCTCATTAGGAGGGCAATCACACCATCAGGCTAAGTATACACACTTCAAATGATAAACTGTAGTAAAAATCAAATATGAAATGTCACATTTATTTTAAACCAGTGAGTGCTGTTTCTGTGAATTTGAGCCATCTGTATGTTTGAGGTTTAATTTTGAAAGTTTTTCCAATCTTAATTTTATGATAATGCCGTTAAGTATTAAAGTCCAAAATTATACACTGTGATTAAATAATTTGTGTGCACGAGATATGTGTCTTTATATAACTGATACATAAGCTTTAAATTTTTTAATGTGATCTTGGAGAGAGCACATGTGTGTAGATTAGCAGATTTACAATTAACAGGATATTAAATGTTGTTATTGAGGCAGTAGAAAACTAAGCAATTGAAATATGAACACAGCAATTAACTTTTAAAGAGAAAAACATGTTTTTGGTAATTTGCTCAACAACACAGAATGCCATGTTTGTACTTTGTCATGACTGATAGGGAAGAACGGTGGGACATCTTATAAATCCAGCCAATGCCAATGATGAACACACACAGGTAAGCTTGCTAGCCAGAGTCTGGCATGAAAAACGTCGTGCTGAGCAGAGCATATACTGGAATGAGAGCTTATTCATTAATGGTTCCACCTGAATATGATTTCGTTATCCACATTAGAACAAAAGACATCCCTCAAACTCCTCATCCTTCCTTTTAAAAAGTGAAGTTGAACACCCTGTACTTTTCTTTAACTAAATTCAGTTTTCTATCTTGGCTCTTCTAGATCCAATTGGACAGCCCCTTAGGCCACACTCTCCTGGCTCCTTCACATGGCAGCTAAATCTCTGTGTTGTCCACTCTTCTCAAGCATGGCATCTCTCCTCTCCTCCACACTCTTCCAGCATGGCAGATCTCCTCCTTCTCCTCTTCCTCCTCCTCCTTCTGGTCCCAAGCCCAGGAAATCATAAAGCCTCACCTCTGTCTGTCCTTCCTATTGGCTGCTGACAACTTTATTTTCTAGTCAGAACCAGCTGAGGGGCAGATTCTCAAAAACCATGTGCAGATGCTCCCACATGCTTATGCAGTATTTTTGAGGGAGGCATATAATTAACATTCATAATACAAACAGCCTCAATCACCCTCAGGAAAAAAAAATTAAAACATACCTAGCCTATATGTGAGCAAATCTGATTGTCAGGATTAAGAACGTTATCATCAATAATAATTTTTTAGAAGAAAAATAAATTCATGATGTTGTGATCTTGCTGTAGTCCTCTTTACTTTCTCTCATAATGCTAGCTAGTCCACTAGACTCCGTGTCCATTTGAAAAATGGATTCAGAATGGAGAGACTGTCACAGTCTACAGTGCTCTAATCCAGTTTGAGCCTCCACAATTTTAAGTCAAGGGCTAACAATCAAATGTTCATATGTATCTCATACTTCTAGACTTGTGAGGATTTTCTTCTGCCAAAACTATAAAGACACTTTATAAAAACTGAGTTATTGATGTAGCAGTAGTATTATTATGCTGAAAGGGCTTGTATTCACATTATAAACGAATCCATGATAGGGTTATCAAAAGCCTGTATCGTCCTTCAACTCATGTTATTCCTTTCATGTCATCTGTGATCACTTACAGGTTCATACCAATCACACAAGTCTAATTGATAATGATAAAAGTTTTATTCTGTGTTTCAGCTGACCCCAAAGGATTTGCATATTTCCTTTAAATTATATCAAATATTCTGTGTATGTCATGAAGATAGTACTCAGTGGTTATGAGCACTACTAAGCACAGACACACCTGAAAGTACATTTCTTGGGATCCAAGATATACTTCTACCCTCTACCGATACTACACGCTAAGTAAAACCTAAAAATAAAATCTCTGTAAAATGGAAAGTTGTGGTTGACTTCTTCCGCCCCACCCTTTGTGTGTGTGTATGGAGTATACATATGTGTTTGTGTGCTTGGTTGTGTGGTGAGTGTGTGTGTTTGTGTGTATGTGTGCATGTATGTTTGTGTGTATGTATGTATGTATGAATGTATGTAATACCTCAGTGTCATTATAAGGAAGCTATTCTATCTTCCTTGATATACTAGTTCTCATTGGCCTGTAGCTCAACAATAGGAAATATTATAGCCATATAATCAAGGAATCTTCCTGTTTTGCTTCCTCAACCCCCAAGGTACAACAATGGGTCATTATGATATTTTACTGTGTGTTATGTATGCTGAACACAGTTTCTCATTCTTGGGACCCAAACACTATATAGTAACTGAGTCATATTTTAGTTATATATCTATATTTAAAAGTCATATATAAGAGGCAATTCTTGAGATATTATGAAAATTATTACAATTACAGTTTTTCTTTTTTTGGTTTGTCATCATTCAAGTGCTGCCAACTGGCTTATATTTTCTTATTTACATGTAACTGATTCTAATTCAAAAGCTTTTATATAATTGAAAGTAAGGGTGGAATGTTTACACAAATCTACTTAGATGAAGTAGTTATTTTCAATTCCATCTTTTATTCATTGTGGGGAAATATGCCTTTGATTTTGCATAAATGAATGCAAATGAAATATATGGAATGCACACCACTAAACCTAATGTTCAAACAATTTTTTCAATGCTATGAAAAGAAAAGGTAAATTTTTCTCAAAGGATTTCTTAATGTTCCAAGAATATTCGTTGGGTAAAAAGCGCTTTGTGTGGATGCATGTGAACCATTGTTGGGACTCATATGCAAATAGATGCAATATATATACTCATTGAACACCACTTAAGGTTGGAGAAAGAAGGTCGTGATAGTTATAGAAAGCAGTTTATTGAAACCCTAACTTTCAGACTCAGTTGAGATTCCCTGTATTAAAAAACAAAGGTAGAGAAGGGATTGACAAATACTGCTGATGCTATTCCTGGCTTCTTCTACATGTGACCACATGAGCAAATAAAGAGATATATATAAATACACCATACACACATTCCTTATGTGCACAACACCCCAACTCACAAATTCCATAATTTTAAAGGAAAAAAAATTAATGACTGAGAACTATTTTCCTCATATTTTATCGGTATAAAAGTTGTTTATTAAAATATGTTTTATCATTTTGGATTCAATGTTATTTTCTATTATTTAATTTTTGACCATATAGAACAACAGTGGAAAATTCAATTTTATGATGTCATTTACCATTAAACAAGTCCCAAGACTATTATGAACATTTAAAGTCAACATGGACTTGAGTGGCTTAGGAGGTGGCAAAGGCCTGGGAGGAGACAGGGTAGGGAAAACTGTACTATGAATATAATTTATAAAAAACATTATTTATACAGAAATTATCATTAAAAAGGAGAAATAAAATCATCTTCAGAGATTGAAGGAATGGTGTGAATATTCAAAACTTCTTCCATGAATAGTAAAAAAAAAAAAAGCACAATGTGTAGAAGAACATTTGTAGAGAAGACCACCCTAACCACTTTTAAAAGTGTCAACATTAAAATGAATAAAGCACAGTGCTCTTTATAATAGTCATATAATGACATAAAGTTGAACAAAATTATTGTTGAAATTGTTAAAATAAGAGAAATAGCACAGCAAGAAAAATTATCAGAAAAAAACAATCAGAACACATAATGTCAAATCAAATTAAATATGGTAGGTAATATATATATATATATAATTTTCCAATATGTAGAATTTAGAAATTTGAGTACATATCAGACTATTAAATTAATATTACATCTTTTATTTCATTATAATGATTATTTTATAAATGGTCAATATCTCAGTTATTTTTTATATCATGTGAATATAAAATGCTGACATAAATTAAACATAATAATATATAATGTTCAAACTTTTATATAAGGCCCTATTCTTATAATATCTTTTTTTCAATTAGGAGAAATGTTATTGCTTAATGATTTTTTTCAAATAAAATCTATAGCCCATATGCTATGGCCTACTCTTTTACACAAAGAATGTATCATTTTTTAAAAGACAGATTGATAAAATGACTAAAGGTTTTGATTTGACACTCTATATTGGTCATGGCCTGCAAAGTTATGACTGACAGCTTGCTTCAGGCCCCTGAGACAAATCTTTAGAAGAAGGGTAGTGTCCAAAATCAAAGTTCACAGAAAAGGTCTGGAACACAGCAAGGCTAATACCTCAGAGGGTAACAAAAGCTGCCAAGGTCAAATTAAAATCAATCCATCAGTTTATAGGCAACTTGTGTGGCAAAGACAAGGCCATAGTTCTATGACTCTGTTCCACACAGTCAAGTTGGGCTATTTTTATAAATTCTACACAGAAGAGTGAGTGCAGTTCCTAATGAAAGTAGCACATAGACTGTCAATCCATCTCAAGTGTCTGAAATGATCTCACTCTCTTCTACATCTTGCAATATTCATTGTATTATGAAGTTGGAACTGCATAAAGGTATCATTTAACAGGAAATTTTCTTTGGCATGTCTCAGCTGTGAAATATATCTACAGCAATGAAAAATGAATAACTTCCAGTATTATGATGAGGCATCATTGGGAAATAGAGGCAGACACCTTTAAAGAGTTTTCAGAATATATTGAAACGATTATTACATTCTGTATTCCTTTGAAATATTAATTAAAAATACAATGTCCAGAACTCATTATGTATGTAAAGATACATATTTTCAGGCAAGTATCCTATAATTTTCAATCCATGCATGAATCCCCATGTTTACCAAATGGTTATAAAAAGTGCCAAAGAAAGAAAAACTTTGGATTTTAGAAAAGAGCTTCCATGAATTTTCACATATAATTTTCATCAATTCTGATGACAAAATACTTTATTTTGAAACACATACACATTATTTGATTAAATTAAACAAATAAAATTATTACTATTTTTTTTATTTTTTTTTTTTTTTGGTTTTTCAAGACAGAATTTTTCTGTATAGTCCTGGATGTCCTGGAACTCACTTGGTTGACCAGGCTGGCCTCGAACTCAGAAATCCACCTGCCTCTGCCTCCCGAGTGCTGGGATTTAAGTCGTGCACCACCACGTCCGGCTAAAAATTACTTCTTAAATAATGATTTGCATTCACAATGTTTATAAAATTTATTCCATCATGTTTTAGGTAAGCATTAAAATATTTTGCCCATTGATAATATTTTTGATATGAAGAGTAAATCATGTATTTTTAATAATACAAAATCAGCTTTTTTTCCAAGTATATTTCTATCTGTACTTAAAAACAATATTTCTTAATCCAATCCTAATAATAATCAATGGACAAGTGTGAAGTCTTCAGAATGCTACAATTGTAACTACATAGATCACCATCACCTTGACTCCCATGGTTGAATTGGTTCAGCCATCTCTTCAAGATTTCCTGTTTAGCTTTTTACAGGAGATAAGAATGGATTGATTCTCTTTCTTCTACATGATAGCCNCCAGTTGTGCCAGCACCATTTGTTGAAAATGCTGTCTTTTTTTCCACTGGATGGTTTTAGCCCCCTTGTCAAAAATCAAGAATCCACTTGAATGTGGATTCATTTCTGGATCTTCAATTCTATTCCATTGATTTACTTGTCTGTCGCTGTACCAGTACCATGCAGTTTTTATCACA
>NC_034602.1:52621413-52634388 GCF_900095145.1 Mus pahari
CTGTAGGTGGAACAACAATATGAACTAACCCGTACCCCCTGAGCTTGTGTCTCTAGCTGCATATGTAGCAGAAGATGGCCTAATAGGCCATCACTGGGAAGAGAGGACCCTTGGTCTTACAAACTTTATATGACCCAGCACAAGGGAAGGCCTGGGCCAAGTAGTAGGAGTGTTTGATTAGGGGAGCAGGGGCGGGGAGTGGGTATAGGGAACTTTCGGGATAGCATTTGAAATGTAAATGAAGAAAATAATAATTAATAATAATAATAATAATAATAATAATAATAATAATAATAATAATAATAAAGATTTCCTGTTTAAGCAGCATGGTCATATGCTACAAAAGTAGGTAGGGAATTTAGTGGGAGAGCGTTGGGGAAGGGGAAATGCAGGGAAGGACCAGGTTTAGAGGAGACAGGAGAGAAACCCAGAGGGCTAGGATAATGCAATGACATATGCATCTGTGGGAGGTTGAAGTAGGATTGGGGAGAACCTCTAGAAAGTCCTTGAAACTTGGGATATGAGATACTCTTCAATGGGGATGACCGCACCCGAAGTGCCCAGCTATGGTAAGATAGAACCTGAGAAGGTATCTACCTCCAGTAGATAGACAGGACCCCTGTTGAGGGATGGGGCCACCCACCTACCTTAAATATTTTTGAATCAAAGTTGTTCCTGTCTAAAATAAATGCAGGCACAAACATGAATCAAAGAAGCTGAAGGGGATGGCAAGGCCATAGGAAGAAAAAGAGCATCAACAAATCTGGACCCCTTCAGAGCTCCTCAAGACTAAGCCCACAACCAAAGAATATACATGGGCAGATCGTTGGTCCTGAGCACATATGTAGCAGAGGACTGGACTGCCTTCTTTGGATTCACTGGGCAAGGATGTGCCTAATACTGTATAGAGTTGAGACCTCAGGGAAGGGGGATGCTGGGGGCAGTAATGTGGGGGTGGAGAGTGGGTGGGAGGACACTCTCTCAGAGCCAAAAGAGAGGGGGAATGGGCTGAAGAGCTCAAGGAGGAAGGACTGTGAAGGAGAGCCACATTTGGAATGTAAACAAATAAAATCAAAATTAAAAGGATTATGGGTAAAAGACACATTCAAGATTTTAATTTTTGCATACTATGAGTTTGAAAAAAAGGGTTCATTTACCTTACTAATGTGTCACCCCCTTCATAAATATTTATAAAACTTTAAAATACACAACAAAACACCCACTGAGGTGCTGTATCTCTTTGGGGCAGGTCACTCCTAAGTCTATTTGCAGTGTTTGAGTTGGTTTTATTTGCTAAATAAACCACTCATCTTTTTGTTTCTGAATGCAATTCTTTCCTTTAGGATCATAACTGAAAAATATATATGTTATAATTACTTCTATCTCAGCAAAAGCGGGTCAGATCTTTTCTAGTGGGTATATGTCAGTAAGAACAGGATGGTGGTTAACAAAATGTATGACAGAGTCTTCTGGTACCGCAATGTGCCACTATACTTAAAGGTAAGGTATTCAATAACTATAACAGAAATACAGAAATTCAGTCATGTGAATTATCCTCAATCACACATAATAAATACTATTGTAGCAGATCGGGATATAGAGACAAAAGAAAGTCAAACTCACACCAGAAGATGGGCATCTCCAAGCCAAGAAATGAGTCTAAAGGATACCAGACTAATCAAAAGTCACACACACACACACACACACACACACACACACACACACACACACAAATACACACACACACACGCAAACATACACACATACACACACATACACACACACACACACACACATATATATATATATATATATATATATATATATATATATTCTCCATTTGAAGTCATTATGCAATTTTTGAGCTATGGAAACTCTAAATTAATATGCACATTTAAACTAGAAACCACCCTAATGTGTATGGTCATCTGGGTCCATAGATCTTCCTGAAGTGTTAAATGTACCAACACTTACTTAACTGTATTTTAAAAGACTCTATCAAGTTTCAAGATTGAAGAGATATTTAACAGATCTTTAAATATTTTTTTGCATGAACTTGATTTTGAAAATACTATTTCCATTTGAAAACCGATGGTGAAAACTAATAAGATTTGATTTTGGAAGAAAAAAGATAAAACAAGTTAAAGATAGGGAAGTAGCAATTCATCCAAAATAAGAACAGTAAAATCGTTTGTAAAGATTTCAGAAAGGCGAACAATATTGTTGCCTCTAGAGATAAAGAGGGAAAATGAAAAATCTCACTGACAAATAGCCAGCAAGGACCTTTCCAGAAAGTTTTCTCCATACTTTCTCAAGTCTGAGTCATGCCAATAGGTTATTTCAGATTAGATTCTTCCTCTTTAAGCTCCATGTAGTAGCTCTCCTACACTGTGATAGTTCACTCTGCTGAGTTGCTATTTTTACTTATTCTTTTATAGATCTGGATTGAAAATGTTAAAGATGTTTGGATTTTGAAGCAGTACTTTGGATATAATACTTTATTCAATAGATAATAATACAATGGGTTAATAGGATATGCAAGACTTCCTTGATCAAACTAAAATATCCAAACTCTAGATTCAACAGTGCTTTTTATGAAAAAAATCTTACTATATTTGGAAAGATTTCCCAGTTTATCAGAAAAACTAATTAGAGTTTACTTATATTTCAATATTTTTTTAATAAGATGCAACCCATAAACTATAAAGCTAGACGAGGCATGCTCAACATCTTACCAAAGGGCATTTTTTTTTCTACACCTCACTTCTATATGAACATTTTTTTCTAAGTTCATATTACCTAACTTTATCTACTCATAAAATGTGAAATAGTTTCCACCTACTCACTTCACAGGATATTGTGAAAATTAATGAAGTAATATGTAGAAACCTGCAGAAGCACTTAAATAGTGCCATAAAATAAGTATTTTATCTCAGTAGGTGGGGCCCATTTTTTTTTTCTGACTGATTTCCAACATAGAAATAGAAGAAATAATGGATAGCTAAGTGGATAGACAGGCAGAAAAGGAGAGGTTTGTGGGAAGAGGAGGAAAGATAATACCTGATAATATAAAGATATAACTTTTAACTTTAGTAGAATTATTTTGAACATCTGAACATGTAGACTTTTAGTTTTTTACAAACTTTCAACATTTGAGGCTCTCTGTTTTCTCCCTTATATTAGTAGACTGACTTAAAGACATAAGGTTAACCTTTATTAAGTTCATTATTTTCTTCTGCCACTTGATGAAGCAGTTTTTATAATGAAAAATTTTACCAACACCTATAATTTTCAATATATAATTTTAAAAAGTCCTGTGTCCTAAGGCAATGTATATTTTCCTACTTAATATTTTCCTGTTTAATACTTTGGACCTATATAATTCTGTCAGTATTTATAAATATCAAAATGTATACTGAGATATGTAACTGAGTTGCTTTCAAGTCTGTTTTTGGTGAAACAAAGTAGCAACAAAAAGCATAGGTGACAAGTTACTTGAAATCTATAAAAAATGGAACAGAGCTTGTAAGCAAAGTCAGATGTGCTGTACCACTCTGTTAGCTAACCACTTTCTATTCCAAATGCATCTCCACAATGATGTTTCCACTATCATGAAAAAACACACAGTTCTCAAAAACTGTTAGTGAATTCCTGGTCTTAGCAAATTTCTTCATGAAAAAAAAGACTCTTAATCTTCCACTGAGCCTCATGCTGACAATGTATGAGCTTTGTATATGTAAAATGAAGCTCACAGCATGTGGTATTTTACAATAAACCCACTCCTCAAAATGACTGGAGATCAAAGTTAAAGGTCCCTCATTGATCTAATCAGCCTGAATTATCCATCCAACATATTATATGTTACCTGGAAAAGAAAAACAAAGGACGAACACTTTTCAAATGGAGAAGAGATTTTAACCTTTAGATGTGTAGCAGGCAATCTTTCAGGTGGAACATCAGAATGCACTGTCATCTGCATGTGAGAGATTCTCCTAGGGCAGAGAGTCTTGCATTAAATGAGTGCTAAAGTGTGCCATCCAAGATGAAGAGAGCTGTGTACCGTGGCTGCGCTTCATATGATGCCTGTCCTCTCGCTTATGATCTCACAGCTACAGTTTTCTGAGACCAGACAGAGAAGGAAATAATACTGCAACAGGAAGAAATTTTTGTTTGGCTCTTAGAGTTGAAGGATAATTAAATTGAAATAATCCAGAATGATGGAACAATAAATTTGATCTTAGAATCCTGATTTTATAGGAATATGTGTGTCATCATTTAAATGAGTCTTTATATAGACATTGTACTTATGGAATATTTAATAGCTTAGTTCTAGGAGACTGTCATACCTTTGACTCATGTACCTGGAATTTTATTGAAAAAAAAAAAGGAATTATGTCTTCTATGAGGACTGAATAGGAAGTAATAAAATTCAATCAAGCTATTTTATTCTATACTCAAGTTTCCATTGCCCATGTATTATGGAATGTATGAAACCTCTATTACATATACTTTGAATGCAAATTAGGATATTACTCATGAGTAATAAGAACATTAAGAAAATTTTACTGATGAAAAAATGAAGGGCATCATTAAAAGTTATTGATTTCAAAATTAAATCTCTTAATTATTCATATAATTGATACACTATATTTCATGTGTTCAATTAATTTTAACTTTTTGTTAAAACAAATATGTTTATAGGTACATATGCTTGTATATTTTTCTTCATTTTAATACTTTAAACACATGTAGACATACAAATACACAGAAATTTCGTTAAAACACAAAATTGGAAAAAGTAATATGTAAACAAAAGACCTACAAAGTAAGAACAGAGGAAAAAAAATTAATACCCTGACAAAGAATTATCACACACACACACACACAGACAGACAGACACACACACACACACAAACATATATACACACGTACACACACATACACACACACACACACACACACACACACGCACACACACACATACACACACACACACCTCAAAAAAATACCATTGAATTTATTTTGGGTTAGCTATCTACTGTCGTGCATGGGACTGGCTTCAAGAGTATTTTGTGTACCCAGAGAAGCTCCATTTCAGAAAATTAAGTTTTCATTTGTGAGTGGTTATTGGTTAGAGATGATTTCTGGATGGGAATGTAAACTGTGTCTGCCTCCACTCTCAACACTAGGGATGGAGGAGGGGATAAAGTGAGAGACTATGAGAAGAGCTAAAACTTTATACACGAAGGTGTTCTAACAGAATCACTAAATAGAAGAGTGGGGCATGTGTCACAGTCCCAACTGGACACTTCTCCTCACAAATGCAAGCCTCCATTTCTGGGAATGGGTTACATCTAATTGAATTGTTGGCATAGAGCCTCCATGGGAACCACCAAAGAACCCAGGTGATGGCCGAGATTATCATTTGCTCTCTGCACACTGATAGTGATGCCCTCTTGCAGAGGATAGCACCTCCAACTTACTGAGCATGGGGAAGTTAAGGTGCTACATACCTAGAGCTTTCAAGGCTATTGGCTTGTCTTCACGGTACTGGACAGTAAATACCAACCCAGTTAGCAAACTATTTAATCTATAATGGTGACTTGCCTGAAAGTTGTGCTAGTGTCATAGAGGAACAAAGCTTACAAGACTAACCAACCAATATCTGACCATTTCATTAGATGGAATCTACCCAGACATTGTTTAAGTGGCTAAAATTTAGAAACTACAAAGAAGATTATCCTCAGTGAGAAATAACTACAACTGTTTTGCTAAAGGAAAATGTCCCAATGACATTTTGCTGTATGTACTCATAAAACAGTGTCTTGCTCAGCCACCTGCAGAGAAATTTCTTCCTGAAGTATATGATAATAAATACAAAGAGCAATAGCTAGACAACATGCAGGGAATAAAAGACCTTAGAACACTAGGTTCTAAACGGAATATCTCCTTAAGTTGTAACCCCTTATGACTCAGAAAACCCTGGAGTAGAGAAGGGGGATACATTCACGTTTTAAAAATCAAGCTATTCAGGTTGAATTTCATACTTGGAAAAATAGTAATATAATGACACAGGCATGCCTTTTATATATGTATGTCATAATAGAAGATACTTTGATGTTTTATGCTATAATACTGTTAGTAACTCCTTAAGACCCTTTTCACTGAGCATATGCAAGAAAATTTTACTTTTGGTCATTTTTGCTGTTGTTTTTATAGCTAATTTTGATGTTTTGGGGCATAATGATGCCAATATTTATTTATTTATTTATTTATCCGTTTAGTTATTTATTTATGTGTTTGTTTTCTGGGTGCAGTGAACTTTATGGTGTTCAAAAGAGGAGGGCTCCCTATGCCCCTCACATTGTTATGGGGTATGGGGTATAAACTGTGAGGGAGATTCTCAGCGTTGTGAAACAGTTTGGGACAGGAACTCGTCAGTAACTGAGGGTCTCTTCCTTATGCTCAGTGTCCTTGCTTGGATGGGTGGTTCAGGGTTTCTTACTCCTTGGGTGTCATGTAGAGCATGAGTTCACCACCCTGTTGCTATAGCCACACTCACTGTCATACCAGGAAATGTGTTGTCATTGAGAGCAATGCCAGACCCAGCATCAAAGGTGGAGGAGTGGGAACTACTGTTGAAGTTGCAGGAGACCTTGTGGTTTTCACTGTAGTCTAGGATGTCCTTTAGTGGGCCCTCATATGTCTATGTCACCACCTTCTTGATGTCATCATACTGGACAGATTTCTTCAGGAGGCATGTCAGATCCACCACAGACTCATTGGGGGTAGGAACTCAGAAGACCAAGGCAATGTGCTTCCTGATCAGCTCTCGAATGATCTTGCCTACTCCCTTGGCAGCACCAGTGGATAAAGGGTTGATGTTCTGGGCAGACCCATGGGTATACCACCACAGCTTGCCAGAGGAGCCATCAATAGTCTTCCTAGTGGCATCAATGACATGGACCAATGATATGAGTTCTTCCATGTTGCCAAAGTTGTCTTGGATGACTGTGGCCAGGGGTAGTAAGCAGCTGGTGGTACAGGATTACATTGCTAACAGTTTGGGGTGAATTGTCATAATTCTTGTGGTCACACTAATCACAAATTTGGGTGAAAGCAGAAGGAGTGGATATAATAACCCTTTTAGTCTCACCCTTCAAGTGGACCCTATTGAATATTCCACTCATTTCAGACACAATAAAAACACAGAAACAGCACAATATTGTGTTTGAAAGCTATAGTTGATATAGCCATTGTGTCTTTGTAAAAATTCATTAAGTTCTTTGTTCTTTAGGTTTATAATCTAAGTAATGAAGACAATAATAATAGGTAACAGTGTTATAAGTACAAAGTGAATTAAAGTTTTGGAACTATTAAAACACTTGGCACAGAAATAGAAAAGAAAAATATTTGTGAAATGAAAATGGTTACATTTGTTCCTTCTATATAATATAGAAGTTATACTTAAAGTTTTTGTTGTCATTTTTAAAATTTATATTGTATTCATATCCCATTTAATTTTTACTTTTGTCTTATGGAACTGCTATCATTTGTAATATTTCTGAAACTGTTAAGATATTTGGTAACTAATGAAACAAAGTTACTTTACATGCCCAAAACTCAGAGATATTCATATAGCCACTTACTAAGGTAATTTGACAGGTAACTACATAGCACTGCTTATAGATTAAACCATTCCAATAGCATTCTAGAAGGTTAAAAGCCCTTGGATAATATGAAAGCAAGAGGAACATGTCTCTACTGTATCTTGTAAGTGTTATGCTTGGAAGGCACAGACAATGGTTATTGGATATGGGAAAACAGCAAGGTGTAAGCACATTCTTAAAGATCCATTGCCTCAGTGTTAGAGAACAAGGATAGTTTTATGTGTTGCTTTTATATGTCAAAGTAGAGTGTCGGAAAGGACAAAGGGACTACAATAGAAATCATGTGTGGGTTGCTTACTCCTTGTGTGAATAGAATGACTGGGTGGTCTGTGGTAGGAATAGAAGCAGTCATTTTCTTACAGAGAATAACAGGGAATTTAATTTTGTGATCCAATCTACCTCTACTGTTCTCAAAGTAATCATAAATATGTAAGAGCAGTATTGACCTAGAACAATTTAGCTATTTGATAAGATGGAAGAAGTCATTAATTAATGTCTTTTTCAATTCCATTGGCACTAACATTATTCACCACAGAACAGTTGATTATAAAGTCTAAATTTGGAGTGGGAAAATAAGTCCAAAATTAAAAGTAGAAAAAGCAAAACACATAAGACAAATGATTGTACATAAATTTTCAGGATCAAATATAGGAATTTTATTTCAGTTGAAATTAGATGTTGTCTAGGTTTTTTTATTGTGTAGTTTGGCAGAGTACAAAATTTACAGAAATGCATGACTGGGTTGTGATAATCCACTCTGTACCAGGTTATGAGATGCTGGATCAATCTGAAAGATTAGCCATCATTTAGCCTCCTCTTCTACTTCCATACCAAAGCATGCTTCCATGGAATGATGGTGTTGGTAAGCATGAGATACTAGTTTGCATGTCTGCTGTTTAACTTGTTGTAAAACACTAGATGCCATCTTGTTCCCTAACTATATTATTATCTGATAACATATTAGTATATAATAATTTAAAGACATTTTTGTCTCATATTCAATTTGAATTATAAAATTCCAAGTCAGTACTGTTAGAGGCAATGGTAAATATAAAATCAACTGTTCTTCACTATCATCAGCAATTCCAACCTCCCAAGTGACTACTTCTAACTTTATTTATTTATTTATTTATTTATTTACGACAAAAGCATGTCAATATTAGTGGGTAATAGGTGGGCAAGGACATCCCATCCAATATACTCTTTTAAAGAATATAATGTTTGATATTGCCTAAAAGCTTCATAACATAGAAGTAAATCGTAACATGAGTATGGTGGGGTCCATTTCATCCTGTCAAACTGTCCAGATACATTTTTATTTCATATATTTTACTTGTGATAGAAATAATTGAAATAGAGAAATATTTGCCTACATGTACAACTCACATTTCTATATTCATGTATTGTCACAAAAAGATATTTACTGAATCTCTGCCTTTCTTTCTCTCTCTTCCCTTCCTTCCACCCTCTCTTCTCTCCCTCCTTCCCTCTCTATCTCTCCCATTCTCTATATATGTATGTGTGTGTGTGTGTGTGTGTGTGTGTGTGTGTGTGTGTATCTTGTGGTATATGGGATCACATACGTGTTCATGTGTGTATCAGTGAGTATGCATGTGTGTGTGTGTGTGAGCCAGAAGTAAAAAACAAATGACTTCATTGTTGCTGTACAGATAAGATTTAGAAGATTAGTAGTTGTTTTGAATGGCTGGACATATATTGCCAAAGATCTTCCTGTCTCTGTATAGCCTCATACTTCTCTGTCCAGCACCACTATTACAAACCATGTCTGCTTTTTTAAAACATGTCCTGAGGATTTGAACTAATTTCTTAATGTTTAAATGGCAAACACTGATCAATTACTCAAGCCACCATTCTTAGTTTATTAATGTGTTTTCCATGACTTCATTCACATAATTTTTCCTAAAGTTAGTACAGAAACTGTATGGCATCTGAGAACATTTATAGGTTCTTTTACAGTGAAAATTGGTTGATAACTCTCCTTGTAAATAATGTTAGAACAGGGACTTTAGTATTGATCCTGAAAATACAAAATTCAAACAGAAATTATTATTAATTAATTTTTCATAAAGATAAAATATATGAATGCATAGCATGTGCATTAATATACGTCAGAATTAGCTCATCTATCCTTTCACCAAAATGAAAACAAACTGATTTTTCCATACCAGTTATATGTTATCACCTCTGTACATCTCCATATGACAGTGGTATCCCACTCATGATTGATTCATGACAGAACATGTCTCAGAGACTTTCTAACTGTGAGGATTTCCTCAGTTCATATCAGCCTCACTTACTCTGGATCTCTGCAACTGTAATCACACTATATCTGACATAACAGATGTAGTATTATCTGATTCCTTGAAGGAAATGAAATATTTAAGGAAGCTTTCTGCCAAGTAGTATTAACTTCAGTATAGATTTGAGTCTGCTTTAAATATCTGAGAAAACATTTGTATCTGTCTCCTACTTGTAGATATTAGTATGCAAATGATGGTGAGCAAAACTCATCTTTCTACTAGTGAGGATCCAGAATTAGATTACATTCTGACCAGTGAGTTTCATGAAGCCCTGACAGAACACATGTAGCATTAATAGAACTAAAGAATATTCTACTCTAGCTATTCTAGATGTATAGCATGCTATGCTGGCTATATGGGCAGTCAACATAGTATGTGATAAGTCTAGTAGAATGATCATATTAATATTATTGTAGTAAATACAATATGACAAAAGGCAATTATTCTTACCTTAACAAGTTAATCAATATTTGATTGTACATATGTATTTATTGCTTACAGTTTTAGGTATTGATAAATAGATCAGAAGTTCATTACCATGAATTTGAGAAAAGAAAACACTATCAATGGCACCCAAAAATTATTATTCTCTCCAGATACTTGGATGTCAACCATCCTTACTAAAATACCAGGCACCACATTCATTCTCTTCAATGGACATTCTATGCCTAATCTACAACTTCCATGGCTTCTTCTCTACTCAGCTTCTGCTTTGACTTTTCTCCTAATTTGTTTGTTTGGAAAACATAAAAAGAGCTATTCAATGTGCCCACAACATTTTAGGTTTGAGGTTCTTCAAGTACGTGCGCTCATTACAGAGGGCCTGTCTATTTCAACCTAGATTATAAATGCTGAGCCCATTCTACTTTGCCTGGTTTCTCTTCCACTCTCAGCACTGTGGATCTAGACTAGACATCAGTTACTAAAAGGCTAACCCTCTACTACTGCGGTGGATTTATCACTCCATGGGATAAAGTGCATTGAGTGAGAAGCAAGAGATGAAAAAATATCTCTCATAAAGTTGTATATCTATCATATCACCAAAAGTTCTTCTGAAGGGCATAGAATAGTGTAATAACATATAAGATAATCCTGCCAGATATAATACTTCCACTCATTTCTTTGAACACAAAACTGTCCTAACTACAAAGTTTCTTTTTTTCCTTGTTATCCTCATCAAGCATTATGCAATAAACTTATGAATAACATTCATTGTGTCTCAGACTGCGTTTTCTAATAAATATTGTGTAAGACATTCAGTTACATAAAATTCAAACTCTTTAAAGCCATATATTCTTCTTGTCCAAAGATAACTTGATTAATGCCTTACATTAACAATTTTTTCCTTATATAGTTAGATATTATTATTTATATATAAATTTAGCAAAGGATAATGATATAGACACAGGGGAGCTCATTATAACGGCCAGTATTATTTTGGGGACTGGAAGCTTTGCATATACCAGGTGATATTAGTCATGTCATACATGAGAGATCCTCGGCCTTGCATTTCTCTTTGACTCTAAGAAGATGTGTAAGCTGCTATGGTCATGTCAATTTAACAATCACATTATTTTCTATTAGACTTAAATCATATCATATATACATGATTATTTGTCTGTCATATAAAGTATCAAATTATTTTAAAAATGGCAATTGCTAAAAACACAGTTAGGAAGCTAAACCTAGACAATAGTCTGAAATGGTACTATAAACCTGGTCAAGAGCCCATGGCTGGAGAAATTAATAATAATATGATAATGTTATTCTTGAAATAGCAGGGAATTGAGAAAATGTGTTTTACAGTATACGTTGTTTACTTAAGACATTCACTTTCCACTTATGAGATTCATTTATTTTTAATAGTCACTAGGTAGTGATTTGGGGGCCAAAAGGCACAGTGTCTAGTTATTAGTGTAGTTTTATGATCTATTAAATTTTCTATTCATAATGGAGTGTAGAATTATCTGGGGAAATTAGTAATATTGGCTGTTAAAAGTCTGGTTTTGTAAGGTTGACTGAATATACAAGCCAAATGCAGATAAAGTGGTGTCCATTAAATGTGACTTGACTAACACTCATAATTATTAAAATCTTCCTACATTTTTTCCTAAACACTTCCCTTCATGGCATTTGAGTATTTCCTTTTGATTAGTAAGAACACTGTAGCATAGCTATAGAAAATGTTTGTCTCATTAAAATTTAGCCTACTGCAAGTTCTGAGGCTTCTAAGTGTATGTATAATTTTATTTCCGCTGGGTGATTTTTGTAATGTGTATGAGCCATTCTCTCTAATGGAAAGTGCAATAGTAAGGTACTTTAAATAGGCATTAATCCTCGGAATACATCTGCAAGTTAGGTAAGCAACATGAAGCGTGGAGCCATAACAAGCATTATCCATATCCATCCACCTTCACAGCTGCAGAGCCAGAAATTGCAGATCATGAACAAAGGACACTTTCAGAAGGAATAGCAGATACATTTGTGATATTTCCTTTTGGATTATGATTTGAATATTAAGCTAAAGAGCAGAAAACCCAAAATGTATTTTTGAAAATGAAACTAGAAGTTAAAATAAAGGAACATAAAGCCTTATTAAAAAACAATCACTATACAAGAAAGGAAGCAGGATAACATGAGGGTTTTTAACCAAATGAAGGCTTCGGGACAAGTTTTCTTTTCCTGAAAAGTACACTTTTCTTCAACAACTGACATGTTAACATCTTTTTGGTGAATGAGCCAAGTCAGATGTTTCAGAAATTCACTTGGATGTAAAAATAGGCACAATGGAAATCTAAACAACAACAAAAATATGCCAGCAAGAACTTGCTGAAAGGACAATGATATAGCTATCTCTGTGAGGCTATGCCAATGCCTGGCAAATACAGAAGTGGATGCCCACAGTCATCTATAGGATAGAACACAGAGACCCCAATGGAGGAGCTAGAGAAATTACCCAAGGAACTGAAGGGGTCTGCAACCCT
>NC_034602.1:52634671-52649138 GCF_900095145.1 Mus pahari
GGATAGCATTTGAAATGTAAATGAAGAAAATATCTGACAAAAACGTTAAAAAAAAAGAAAGAAAAAAAGATCTTACATTGTCATTACTTTGAAAACTAAAGAAATCTTGTGCATGCACTTATCACAGAACCATACAGTTTTAATTCACTGAATTTTCTAAGCATAGGTCTATTTGGTCATTAACTGGAAGATAGTTTTTCAGTTTTGTCTTTATCGTATCCTGGAATACTCATTATATTAATGTGGAATTTCACTAATGGAAAACTAGCTACAATTGTCTATCAACTATGCCAAATAAAATTAAAGATATTGAAATTCCTTTTCTTCAATAAAATTTTAACTTATTAATGCTATTTAAATTGAAATAAAATATTACAACATACATATACACATAATAAAAGTCATGCAAATTATATTATGTATTATAAATATAAAATTATATTTATAAATATCAATTAAAAATAAATCCCAGTGTATTGACAAATACCTACCTTATTCATGTGATTCATTTGAGATTGATATGTCTACTAGCCTTTAAATTTCATTATTGATAGAAGTTGAGGAATTTAAAAAATACCTCATGAAATATTCCTAATGTAATTGCTTTTAGTTGTATATGAATTATAGGATAAAATCCTTTTCCAAGATCACATGTGTCGGGTTGTTGGTCCCACATCTACTCTGCCACAGGGCTCAGCTGCTTGGGGAGGTGGGACATAGGAAGTTTGACCATGTTTAGCCTACACCATCATCAGGCAGATGTTCAGTCATAGGGAAGCCCCCAGATACCTCTCCGGTGGTGAGGAAGTTCAGTCTGGAGCACAGGACAGCTGGAGTTGGCTTGGGAGTCCCTAGGCCTGCAATGAGGACCACGCTGTAGAGATCCCAGGCTCTTGGACACCTAGGTGCCACTGGGAGTCATGAAAGAGCTGAGAATGGAATCTGGGCCCATGGGTTGGATATGGCCTAGGCTGAGGGAAAGAGGGGACCTACAACATGTTCCATCGGGAGAGTCTTTGGCGTGTTGGCAACATCCTTGGGCTTGGTGGTAGTCGTGGCTGGGATCCCAGAGAGGCCTTCTACAGGAGACTAGACTGCTGCTCTGTAGACGAAAACCTTCTCCATGGCTCCCCATGGCAGATATCAA
Source organism: Mus pahari (assembly GCF_900095145.1). NCBI lineage: Eukaryota > Metazoa > Chordata > Mammalia > Rodentia > Muridae > Mus > Mus pahari. Next base: position 52,635,819 of record NC_034602.1, read on the forward strand.
TGAAAAGAGACAGTCTGAGGTTCCAAATCACTTATTGCCATGGTGGAAAGTAGATGTGTAAAACTGTACCCCACTTCTCAGCATGGGTCTGAGAGTAAATAACTTTTGTAGGGAGGAATGTCTGAAAAGGAAAGAATATGGGCTACGTCCTCTAGGTATCTCATTAGAATGGTAATCTCTCTCTTGAGCCTACATGACCACAGGTCAGGTCCTTTTCCTCATCTACTTGTAGAGGGACATAGGGCATGGCGCTTACATGACTGATGGCCACAAATCTATGGGTGGCTGTTGCTAGTGACAAGGGCCTGGTGTTCAGGAGCAGGCAAAACTCCTACAGTCCCTTCAGGGTTTTTGGGATTTCTATCCTTAGCTCAACTGAGGACCAAGCTATCTTTCACAGTCCCCCACACACAATAAAATAAGACACATATGAGATGATAAATGTGAAAATTAAGGTCACATATATGCTAAAGATACACAATTTGTGAACTGCTTATATCAATATATAACTGTGTTTTTTATTCCCTTTAAAACCTAATGAAGACATTAATAAGTTTTTGTTTTTTCTTATTCTTTTTTTAGATAATACAATATATCATATCATACTAGAATGACTCTTAATTTTTGAACTAAGTAAAAAAATGCATACATTGATTTTGGGATGAATTTGTTAAAGTGATTGCTCATGAAAAAAGGTCAGCAAGCCTGAAGTGCATCACTGGGTTTTCATTTAACATGTAACATATTAGTACCCTAGCCAGGGGTTGATTAAGGAGATCAAATCAAGTAGAGACAGTGTTAAATGGCTACAGGAGGCTGCACCAGCCCTTTTCAAGATTATAAGCTGAAATAGGTTCATTAGTCTTATTCACTAGTCTTATGTGAGAAAGGAACTTTCTTGAAGCTTTATTGAGTTGTTCTGATTTTATATTTGCAAAATGAGCTGGTAAGTCACATAAAGAAACCTAACAATTGTTAACTAACAATTCCTACTATAAGGAGGAAGACATATAAAACTAAAATGAGTGGATATTAGATTGAATATAATAAAACATTTTCCAAAAATTAACAAGAGGAAGAAATTTCCGAGACCTAATTCTGTACATTGTCTAAAGAACTGAAAATACCTTACTTCCCAAACATTCTTTTCAAAATGATGAAGAATTGTATGAAAAACCTTGGGAAATTTTCAAATACCAATTCCCAAGTTCATGTTATACATTATTTCTGTTAAATAATGTGTAGGATTTTGACTTTTCCTTAGCATTCAATATTTCTGTCCTGAGAAACACCAAACACCTTCTATCTGTTTACTGAAAGTCCATTCTAAGTTTTCCTTCAGCCATTCTAAATTAACCAAATTCCATCTCTCTCTAAAAGTTAGTGAGTAGGGGGAGAAGGGAGGGGATGGGGGTTTTCAGAGGGGAAACTAGGAAAGGGGATAATATTTGAAATGTAAATAAAGAAAATATCTAATAAAAAAGTTGCATTTGCTACTCTGTGACCTTTATCAAGAAATAATTAACTGTTACCCTTTGAATATCTGATTATCTAATTATGTGTGAGATTTCCTTGATAAATATTTGGAAATGACATTCCAAAGAAGATTTCAATAGACAATGTGTATCAGTCGTTACATGATTGAAAGTCAGAAATAAGCATGTGTGGTCCATACTGTATTATTGGCCAAAAGAGTGTGGATAGCTGAACTGCACTGAAAAAGTATTCACAGAAAAAAAAAGCCTCCTTTCCACCAATCCCTCACGCACACATACAAAAGGCTTCTAGTGTTGTGGGAGCATACCTATTTGAATAAATTTGTATCAGGAATTAATAGGAAAATATTAGAAAATCAGTCTTGCCTGAGTATCCAGAGCTCTGGGTTATTAGCCATGTCAAATCCCTGCCTTCAAATAGGGAAAATGAAGAGGAAAATTATTGAGAAAGGGATGTTTCTCGAAGACATTATTTATATTTGAACAAAGGAATGATACATCATTTAATATATTTATGTGAGATTTTGAGTATTTGTAATTTAGAACCATCTCTGCTGAAGATGATTCAACCTTCAACCTTCCAAAGAGACAGCATGTTTCCTACGAATTTTCATATAGAGAGTACCTTTATTGTTTTCTTCTTACCACTCTATCCTCAAACTATGCTAGAGGAAGGATGGCTTTTGTGTCTCTATTTTCATCTATGATTTTGGAATAATTCAAAGAAAGACGAGTATTCAATATAGTGTGAAAAATGCTATTAATGTGTTTATTACCTAATTTTATGTTCTAGGGAATAGCAAATATTTTATATTAATTATTCTGGTACTTTTTAATTCTAATGTTTGAGCTTTCACTTGTTCTCTATAAAATTCATACTGAAAAGCTGTAGTTCTTATCAGTAAACAGATGACCCCCAGGCTCTGCTAATCATCTTTCCATTTAACTACACAGGAGCTTCATACAAATTCCTGTAGTTTCTTCTGAGTGAAGGTGAATGGAGGATGCATGAATAGTGGACAGGAATAATAATCTTTTTCTCTTCTAAACATCATTCCCCTGGTGTTTATTTCTGTAATCTATAATGCTCATAACTATGAGCAACTCAGGTTTGCCTCTTGGTTTTATGGATAAGAAAACTACAACATTGGAGGTTAATTAAATTGTTAGAGGTCACTCACTGAGTAATTAGTGAGGTGTGAATTTGAGCTTGGGTTAAAGAAACAACACTCATCCATGTCCAAACTAGAGGACTGGAAGCAGAAGTGATGTGAGACAGTAATAAAGAATGAAATACTAAATAATTCCTTTATATGATATTATATATGTGATTCATAAGAACAAAAGAATTGGGAGTTTAATAAGGGAAGAAGTAGATAAAATGGGAAAATGTTCATTACATGCAAAATATCAGTTGGATAATATAAAAAAGGTATTTGTGTAGATTTACCTCAGATTTATGAAAATTAATTTCATACACTAATTGTATACACTCTATATTTAACAAATAAGACAGAGACTGTGGGGATGTCCATGTGTTTGCTAGAAAATGAGTAGCTGAGTTTGAATACCCAGGACATATATAAAGACAAAGGTATAGCTTGAAAGTTTCTAGTCCCCCCATCCTTTTCTTTTTGTCCCCGAGGAAGTTTAATCTAGGTAGTTCACATGCAGACTAGCCTGTTATTTAGAAATACAAAAACCAACCAACCGACAAAAAATGAAAAGCAACAAAAGAAAACCCTCTGTCTCAAACAAAATAATTGTGCTCTGACCTCAATATCCATACTCGAATATAGAAATGAACCTAAATCATGGTACCACATATTATAACACATACACCCATACTCACACTTTCTGTGAGCAAATGTTGTGTTAATCATGTTAACACATATGTACATATCTCAATTACTCACGTATATGAGTAAGGATATACCTAAATATATATTTAACACATGACATCTAATGTTAACTAAGACATTAGGTCTCCCAACCTCTATCCTTAATCTATTGAATAATAGTACATATAATAAGTATCTGAGAAAATATTATCTAAGTTTAGTTACTTAGGTAATATACAAAAGAGACTTTTCACAATGTCTATGAAATAATATTAAAAAAACAGAGAACTGGTGGTAATAAGTTATATAAATATGTACTTAGATAGCTTACCATGGAAATCAAGAGTTAAATTATGTGTTTTCAATGTTAATTTGTGACTCTGTGTGTGTTGTCTTGTTTCAACACACAGAAAAATAATATATCAGTAAATGAAGTAAATACCTAATAAAAAAAATTGGAAAAAAAGAAATCATCCTATGAACTTATGAAAAAAATTATGGGAAATAGTTTCTTTCTTATTCATTAATGAAATCCTGCAGTGGAGTTGAGATACAGAATTCTAACATGAATCATTCTGATTCAAGACACCTTGAGAAGCCTCTGTCTTGTGGTTGTTTGTTTGTTTGTTTGTTTTTTGTTGTTGTTGTTTTTCTAACTATGTTAAAGCATCATTTAAAGTCACAATTCGACAGTAGTTGCTGATATAACCAGACACAAACTGCCATTGCTTTCTAGGATAGCCCCTTATTTAGTTAATTATTATAATTAACTAATTAAAACAAGCGTGACATTAAACTCGGAATGTTTTAGTGAGTTGAAGATACTACTAGCTATATGGAAAAAAGATCCAAGGTAACACCCGAGAATTGTAATCACATAATCTGTCCACCTTCTTACTACTGATTTATCTTTAATTTTTTTCATTTCCCTCACTACATCCCCATCAGAGATCATACTATGCTTGAGTGCTTTATTCTATTGAAATTTAAGTTAAAAAAGGGTAAATTGGGAAGAGAGGCCCCTTGGTCTTGTAAACTTTATATGACCCAGCATAGGGGAAGGCCAGGGCCAAGTAGTAGGAGTGGGTGGGTAGGGGAGCAGGGACGGAGGGGGGGGTATAGGGAACTTTCAGGATAGCATTTGAAATGTAAATAAAGAAAATAATAATAAAAAATACGAAAAAAAAGGGGTAAAGAATTTCTACATGTGTCATTCTTCCTCCTTTCAGATTCTTAGATTAAGTATACTAGAAATGGTGACTGTGTGTGTTTGTGTGTGTTTATGTCTGGGTTTGGGTTTTTTGTTTGTTTGTTTGTTTGTTTTGTTTTGGTTTTTTTTTGCATCTTTCTCACTCTGTGTGTATGTGTGTTTGTGTCAGTGTATGTGTTGTACTCTGTGTGTCTTAGTGGGTATATACTGCATATATGTATGCATGAGAGAATGAGTGTGTGGGGATTAAAATAATTCATTTTATGTGGTCATAATTTTTATATAATTAATGTGCTGAAATAATTTTTGAATTGATTCATATTTGTTTAAACATTTGGAAACTGATTAGGTAGGCCAGTCAATGGTAGGCTGGTATACTGTGGGAATCATTCTCATTTACATGTTCCCTTCATTTTTCAGACAATTTGAGATGCTAATTCAAATTGCTTTTGATTGGCTGATGACCCAGGTAGTGCCACTGTCTGAAGAGCTCACCATTTGAATTATCTTTCCTGTAATGAGCATTGCTGACTGAAGAACTCTAAAGAAGGCATAAGGAGTAGAGTATTACACAGCCTTATTATATACTTTCAGTTGGAAGAACTTTGCAAATGTATTTAAAGATACTTTTTAAAATCATGAGTATGTATAATTTTGTATGAAATATATATATATATATATATATATATATATATATATATATATATATATATATATATATATATATATATATATATATATATAATCATTACTACACTTTAAACCATATGCAGAAATCCAAATATTTTCAGAGACCAAAAACAATTAAAGCTGGTATTCATAATATCTCTATATTTTCATATCAAAATGCTAAGTAGTAAAATGAAAATATATGAACCATAGCATATCAAACTGTACAGGAATTTCAATTCAGAAAGAATTATGGCAAGGGATCACATTCAAACACCTTCTAGGTCTATGTGATCAGTTTTGATTGGAGACATACTCTTGATTACCGTATGTTCTATCTGCAGTACAGGCACTCCCTTAGTACAAACCTTTAATCCCTAAAAAGGAAGATAAGTCTTGTTTGTAAAAAGAAGCAACAATGTTTGAAAGTGTCTTCTAATTGGAAGTCAGAGTGATGAATCAGAGAAAGACCTGATAGAATGAGTCAGATATACGATATACCTGACTCTCATGAGAATAGACAGAAAGGAGAGACTACTTCAGAGCTGTAAAGAGAGTGAAAGTTGAAACAGCTTTAGTGGGACAATTTTACAAAGACAGAACAAACAAAGACAGAACAAACAAAGGAAGAGAGAGAAAAAATAGACACAGGTAAAGACAGAAGTAGCCAGAGAATGAATAAGAGAGAGGAGATAATTGCATACTATCAAAGTTAATATAAAGCAAATCTCAATAATTCAGTGAGAACACGTGGGAACAGCCCAAGCTATGCATTTGTAATGCTTAGGTATGGCTTTCATCTCATCTCTTCATCAGGGAAAATAAGAGAGACATTTACATCAAGTTATGGTTTGAGGATTTTGTGATTAATTTGATAGTTAATATTTCAGTTTGCTCTATCTCAACATACTCACAAAATTTTAGTTTGGCCCATTATTCAATACAACAGAACTGAGTTTTGTATTCCAGTCCCCAGATATGATTTCCTGGTGTGCACTGAAACGGCAACTTGATTTGCAGAATACTGTTTACTAAACAAAACATTCCTAGCTTAAATAAGCTTTTGATAGGTTTGCCTTATTGTCTTACTCATCATTAGTTATCTTTACACACAGAAGATACTGAGTTATCACCTAACCCCCCTGATACCTGATGTGATAGTCTAAAGTGTCTCTGCTTTCTTACATGAGAAGGAACATTTCAAAATCAACAATAGGTGAGCAGATGTCCAATAGGTCCTTCAGAACACTGGGCTTGGGAAAAAAAAGAAATCTGTTCTCTCCTTCCCTACCATCAGCTTTATAGAGAGAATAAAGAGACCATGCAAGCAGCTCTTGGTGCTGTCATCTCTCTCCAGCTCAGTGAAGGCACACATTTTCCAGGTTTCCTGGCTGTGCATTAATGAGAAAATTGTCAAAGGGAAAGAAAAAGTGAGTTCATGGTTCTCAGTTCCATATGTCAATCTTCAGCTACCAACCCACTTCATTATGGCTTCTCGGAACTATGTGCCAGTCATTAGTAAATGCTAATTTGGAGAGCATTTATAAATTTACTGGATAATCTTATTGCCCCTCCCCAGCAATATTCATTAATATTTTGGGCAAGGATTTGCCTCTCTAATACTGTCCTACAGCTTCCCCTCTCCTCAAATAGACTTGTGTTGGCAATAAGCCATCTCTAATTATTTCTCATTACTTTCCCTCTTCTTTCAGCATGTTCTTACTGTGTGGAGATTTGCCAATTGCTGACAAAGCCAAATGGAAAAGAAAGAGAAAGCCACTTTGATGAGTATTCTGTTTCGGCAGCGCTGTGGTTCCACTCTAAGCTCCATTGGAGTCTGCCTATTTCCAGAGATTGTACCTGCTGTCTGAGATGGCTAACAGACGAAACCACTGTCCTGGCCAGTTTGGTTTACTAACTCCAGGACTTGGATGCTTCACAAGGATACAGCAGCAACAAAGAAATACACCGGTTTATTTATACATCATTATTAAAAAATTTTCAAAAAGTCTTCTTCCTTAAGTTCTCAACTCTGTACGTCCTATCGTGCTATTAAAATTAAATCAGCTGATCCTTTCTATTTTTCAATAATTATTTTACATTTTTAGAAATTGAAAAATAACTACATTATTTCCTCTTTTGTCCATCTCTCCAACTCCTCTCATTGCTATTCTCCCCGCTTCTTCTCAAATTCAGTTCCTCTTTTTTAAAATTATGAAAAATATGTTATATATATATATATATATATATATATATATATATATATATATATATACAAATACAATCTGCTCAGTCCATATAATGTTACTAGGATATATATGATTGCAGGACTCACCAAATAACATTGAATAACATGAATAACTGTTCAGCGGATTCTTTTGTAAGGGAGACTGTTTCTCCTGCATTTCTTAGTTGAATAAAAGTCTTCGTCTAGGATGAAGGACTATAAATAATTCCTTTTCCATGTTAACTAACCTATTGTCTTAGGGCTGCCATTGCTGTGAAGACACACTGCGACCAAGGCAACTCTTATAAAACCAAACATTTAAGTATGTCTGGCTTACAGTTTCAGCGGTTGAGTCCATTGTCATCGTGATGGGAAGCATGGATTCTTGAAGGTAGACATGGTGCTGGAGGAGCCAAGAGTTCTACATTTTGAGCTGAAGGCATCCAGGAGGAGATTCTCTTCTGCAGGCAGCCAGGAGGAGACAATTATCTTCTCTAGGTGGAACCTGAACATAGGAGGAGGTCTCAAATCCCACCTCCACAGTGACACTTCCACCAAACAGGCCACACCCACTCTAACAATGCCACACCTCATGATAGTGCGACTCCTCATGGGCCAAGCATTCAGATGCATGAGTTTATGAGAGTCAAATTGATTCAGACTACCACACCTGTATATTGCTATCATCCTGGTTTAGGTCTTTTCTAGGCAGTTGAGTTATTGATGCATCACTATGCGTAGATTTCTTGAAATTTCTAGGAGACAATATTTAAAATATTGTCTGTCTTTCTGCCTACTAAATTTTTTCTGCACCATCTGAGCCTTATGTACAGGAGTTGTGTTATTGATAAAACTATTGAGAATAGTCAAAACAATACAATGATGAATATCTTGGTGGTAACCAAATATGAAATTATCCCTGGTAATGGAAACCTAGCTAACTACCAGGTACTAGTGAAGTCATGGAACCTAGAGACAACATACATCCAATTTAATAACACAGAATATTTTGATGGATAGATATTCATCCAACAAAAAATATTGAATGATTTCTATGTCCAAATAGTATGTTAGACAAATGCAAATGTATTACCCCCAAAAAATGACTACATGAAGTCCCTGCTAAGAAGACATATCTTATTTCATAGGTAAGATAATGTGTAATAATAATGAAGCTAATGATGATGAGATCAAGAAAAGCATTAAAAGATATTATACTCAGGAGTTCAAAGAAAAGAAACACTTTACAGAATAAATGCAGAAAGAAGGCAAGTTTAATCTGGAAGAGCCAGATTACTAGGAAGTCTGAGGTGAAACTGTCATTCCTAGAAGGAGGTGCATAAGCAAGACTAGAAACTTAGATGATTCTAGAGTTCAGAATGTAGAGGTGAAGACAAAAAGCATAGATAAATGAAAGATGATGAGTTGCCTTTACAAAGGTTTGTGTAAGATACCACAAAATCTTGGTGCTGAAACTAAGGTATATATTCTAAACAAGGTGACTTCACAGAGTTTTAAGATAGACAAGCTACAAGAGGACAGGAAGACAAGGTCAAGCAGAGGGGGGAAGGATCATTTGCAACTTCTGTGTTTCTTGTCATGTGAATATAATGTATAACTAACTGTGTATATGATATTTTTTAGATATAGGAAAGAGGAAATTGACTTATCTTCCATTTGGGAACTGTCAAAAATTACCCTGAGTGGATCTCTATAGAATAATGTTATCGAGAAAGAGATATATCTTTCAACAAAATATCAAGTCAGTTCTTCTGATAAATTTCCCATTTCTCACCACAATTTCTGCTTTGTGGATGCTGCTACCTGGAAATAGGAAATAAAGTAGTCTTCAGAATTCATTATCATAGCAAAATATATAACATAGCAGGTATGTTGGAAAATAAAAATGGTAGCACATAATTTTTAAATATTTAAGAAATCATAAGTATTATGTGATTTCTTCAATGTGTATAGTATGGATGTTTTTAAAATTAGTATTTTTAAAGTTTGAAATTAATAACAAAATACAAAATGATTTGGACAATTTCAGTGTTTATTAGAAAAGAAACAAAATTTATTAAAAACTCAATTGAAAGTTTGTTTGTAATTTATAAGGGAGACAAAAATGTACTTCGTTTACAGATGAGACTATGAAATCTCCCTTGCCAGTATTAACAGGTTTACTGATGTGGCCGTTGTTCAGTCTGGCTTATGCACCTTCTTCTAGGAATGAAGGTTTCACATCAGACTTCCTAAGATTTTGGCTCTTGCAATCATTCCATTCTTTCTTCTTCAGTGTTCCCAGATGATCTTGTGATATATATGTATCTGTTTGATTGGTTCTCCATGATCTGTTAATACGTGTGTTGTGTCCAGTGGAAGTTTTCTGTGGTGCCCATTTGAGGGGCATCTTTGATGATGTGTAGTAACAATGTTTATGAGAGAAACGATTATCCATTCTGTTGTAGAAAAGTTGTAGCAAGAATTCAGCAAGCAATCTTTGTGTCTGTATGATTATGTTTGTCTTCTGAAATACTATCTGCTTCAGAAGAATCTCTCTCTCTCTCTCTCTCTCTCTCTCTCTCTCTCTCTCTCTCTCTTTCTCTCTGTGTGTGTGTGTGTGTGTGTTTGTGTGTGTGTATGTGTCTGCGTGCTTATACACAACTAATAATTAATAAAAATGACTATGAATCTTGGAGTAGGGTGTATAGGAAGTATTCATAGGAAATTCTTTCCAATTTAAATAATTAAAATCAAAAAAGTAAAAAAACAGAAAAAGTGAATATTTAACCATCAAAAGACTTAATCCAGTTTAGAAACAATATGCATGTAACATATTTGAAATGTCTACCTTACTGTTGCAAAAAATTGAGTTTGAATGAGAGAAATAATATATGCCAGTATTTTATTGAGCTGTGTGTTTTTGAAGAGTTTATTTTGTTTGGATTATGCTTTTAGCAACAAAAGTTATGATATTAAACTCATCAAAATGCATGAGAAAAACCCATTTCAGTATGCTATCATTATATCACTTTTCCAAAACTCATTTAAAGATTATGCCATATTTTCAAAACATGTAAGAAATTTGCTTGTAATATTATAATTGTACAATTGCTTCTGCAAAATGAAATCTTTTGAAATATAATTAAATGCACAACAATTTATTCACAAAGTTTAGAATATGCGATAAGCAAAACTCTATTGAAGCTTTGAGACAATCTTTGTGATAATACCAGACTCTAAATCATTTTAAATGTCGAATGCTTATAAAGAAATATTATTAAGGTTGAATCTTACTTGGAAAATTATGAGTGTGTTATGCTTCTGGCACTATACCTATAATAATTTAGAATTTATGTCTTTCATCTACTGTACATTGAAATTTATTTATATCATGTTACTACATTTAATTGCATTTAATAGTAATCCTTTTCCTCTTCTCAGATGAGCACCATTTTCTTAATATTTTAAATTGAAAGTCTTTTTCCCCCAGAATGAACACTTCAGATTAACCCTTATTTTTTTCAGGTCACTGAGAGAAAAGTAATAAAATAATGGAACAATTAACCAATCAAGCACAAAAGTTTATTCTTTAAAATTGTGGTAACGGATATTTAACAGAATAAAAAGACTATGCTATCAGGTGATTCTTACTGGACTCCTTAAAGGATCAAGATAGTACATGAGATTAATAACTTCTAAACTACTCTATTTCATGTACACTTACTCCCACCTCTCTTTCAAAATCAGAAATTCAGAGGCTATAAATGTCTAAAAATTGATAAGTACAGAATCTCGAGAAAACAGGACTGAGTTTTAGGATATTGTCTTGACAGTAATACATGCTCCTAAGGTACCTGTTAGCCATGTGTCATCCTTCGTTCAAGAGGGAAGTCCTCTTTGTCCATCTGGTTATTTATATGTGTTTAATAAGTGATGTTCAGTTTTGAGAAAAATTCCCTTATTTTTTGCAATGGGATTTTAGGCCTGCTATGCCAGGATTGACACATATAAGATAAAAAAAATTCCTTATGTCACCACCCAAGGCCATGACTTAAGTCTGTAAAATCCCATAATGAAAAGTTGCCACTATCCTTGTGCTATCTGCAATGAGCATTCCCTGAAAGCAGTTTCAAGTCAGAATATTTCCACAATCAAAAATGAAAAAAAAAAAGAAGCTGCAAATACAGTTAAAATACTATCACAAGTCAAAAAAACATAATTTTCTTTTAACTTACCAGTTCCTTACCAAACATTGAAATAAAACTGCATAAATGAATTTGTAAGCAGAAAAATATGTCATGGAGTTAAACGTTTATAGGAAAAACACCCTTGATTTTCCGTATCTTGAGGAAAATGATATCGTATTAAAAATGAGGATTGTGTATAGATAAGCGTTTTTAATCAGTAATGACCAAAATATTATTTCATATTTATGTACTCCTCATTCAGGCATACTTACATGGTAATCTTCATTCCTCCCTCTACTATAGGTATAATGTATAAACTCATAAGTGCAAACCATACATTCACTGTAAGATTCACTCTAAAAGTCATAATTTTTTAATCCAATCATAATCATGATATTAACTGTTGAAGAATAAACTAACATCTCAGAAATTAAATGGAAAATGTGGAATTAAAGATTCAAATATTACTTCCAAACCCAAATCTTCAGCTTTATGGATCATTGGCTAGTTCAATAGTCTTCAAATTATTTTTTATCTCCATCTTTCCTTCTTTCATCAAATGTATTAGAGTTAATGTTAAAGATAATATAAAGCTAATCATATATTATAAAATAAAAGATACATTATACAAAGCCAGCCAAGTGATGAAGTCTTGTTTAAGACACCAGGGATTGAAGTGCACTCATTTTACTGCATAATAGTCTAGAAAAGGTTATAATGATCAAGTTCTTGGTGTTGGCTAATTTTCTATTATACAACATGCCTCCTATCCTCATGGAAAGAAGATGAAGTTATTATCTTGCGTTTTTTCAAGTTTATGTTTAAAAAGATAGTTCCCGGTATCTTCAGAGAGACTTTTCTAGATTACAGATAATTTACATCTGAAAGGGGTAAAAAATGATTAACAATAGCAAGCTAACTAAAGTAAGGAGTGAAAGAAAAGTGAAATTGCAGCCTATGATTAGGAAGCAACCTGCCAAAGGTGTTGTCAAGCTCAGAGAAAGGTAAAAGGTTTTGTTCAAGGGTGTGACTATCACTGACAAAGGAATAATCACTCAGTGCCAGAAAATATCCTATAAGTAGTTACATTTTACTCTCTTTTCTTCTTCTACTGTGTAAGTGAATGGAGTTTCACTTGTCTTTCTCTGCAGCTGTATGTTTAAGAATGTACTGGATTCTTCATAATAAATAGATACTTTGTTTTATTAAGTATTGGACAAAGTAGGGACATAAAAATAGAAATTTTTGTAGAAATTCCATACTTTAAATATAACTAACACTTCTCCCAAGACTTATGGTTAAACCCAAAATCCTTGCTCACATTTCCTGAGGCCAAAATTGTATTCTTTTATACTTGTTTTTGCTAAAGGGACACACTCATATTTCAAAATTATTTTTATTTCTTTTAAATTGAGTATTAAGAATTTCTTGCAAGTTTTTTTTAAATCACATTAACCACACCCCAACTCTTCCCATAGCCTCACCTCCTTTCCCATATTATTTTTCTCTTAAAAAAAAAAACAAAAAACTAACCTATTATGTATTATGATCAGTTTGTGCTTTCCACATAGTGTTCTGTGTGTTCTCTTCCACTGACAAGAGATCAACTTAATCATGTGGTAAGTTTCCTCTTAGGAAATTCTCTCTCTCTCTCTCTCTCTCTCTCTCTCTCTCTCTCTCTCTCTCT
>NC_034602.1:52649176-52651309 GCF_900095145.1 Mus pahari
TGTGTGTGTGTGTGTGTGTGTGTGTGTATGTGTGTATCTCTAACTCTCTGTCTTTGTGCCTGCCTCTCTGTCTCTTTCTGTATCCCCCCCCACCCTCTTTTTCTTCTCCTAAGGATCATGATAGTTCCATGGATGGTGTAGGATTTCATGCACTGTGACTATCTCCATGCTGATATTTATTATGACCTGGGCTTATAGATGTTTTATATATACTTTCCCAAAATTTGTAAATTCCTATGTTCATTTTTTCATGTCTTGTCCAGAATATAGTTTTCTTGTGCTATTCATTGCCCCTGGCCCTTATACACTTTTTACTTCCTCAAATGCTATAATGTTCTATGAATCTTGGGAGAAGAGACCACAGTAGTATATAGTCTATTTAGCAATAAGCATTTCACAGTCCCATATTTTCTCTTCAATATAGACAGTTTGTGAATTTCTGCATGAATCACCATTAACTCAAAATAGAAGCTTCTCTAATGAGGGATAAATGACCCACTAGTCTACGGGTATAATGCTAATTCAACAGGAGTCAATTTAATACTTTCCTTTTTAGCAGAACAACAGTAGTGGGCTCTCTGCTGGGGCCTATGATCTGCCTATTCATAGTTTTGTGCACTGATAATGGTGTTAGGTATGAGGTTCATCCTGTAAAATGGAACAAACATCTAATCAGAAAGTATTTGTTTACTCCCAAGATGTTCATGATACTAACTAATGTACAAGAAATGTCTTCCTGGTAAACCATTATTTAGTTCCCAGATTTACAGCTGGATGAGAGTGAAGACTGCTTTTCTTTATTGAAAGCATGCTTAGCATCTTCTTCTAATATGAAGCTATTAAGTAGGAATATATTTCAAATTTTATTTTTAGTTTTGAGAATTTCAAATACCCACACAGGATATCTTAATCAAATCTTTCCCCATCTTTTCAAGTTCTCAGTCACTGATTATAGTCCTTCTTTTCAGATAAGCTTATAAAAATATATCCTTATTATTGAGCCTTTAAATTAGTTCTTGCTTTATAAATAAAGTACATTTGTTCAGTACTGACTAAGTTATCCTCTTCTGTCTCCAAAACAAATGATTCTATTCTCAATTATATTTTTCTTATACTGATGAATCATGGTCAATTTAAGGCCAAGTGTTCAAATAGATAGTGTCAATTTTCCTTTAAGAAATACTTGAGTAATAATTAACATATAGACAAAATATATTTAATTCTGACTCAAAGCTTAGGAATTTTCCATCTATGGTTAGTTGGTTTTACTGGTAGGGGTCATTGGTGAAGAAGAAGCCCATCACAGTGGAAGCTGAATAAAAGGATAAAATTGTTCATCACAATGGTTGAGAAGCGAAAGAGAAGTGATTTGATATCTATGATGTTCTTAGGGCCATAATGATTAAGTTATGTCACCATATTCTATCTCACTTAAAGGTTCTACCATTTCCAAATTTTGCCAAAACATGTGAACAAGGCAATGTATATCAGGCCTACAACACTCAACCAGTGGACCCTTAATATTATGCTTATCTCATAATTCTAACTGCCTTCACTTCTTTACTAAAGAATCTGTAAGTATTGACTTTAGCATTATTGCTCAAATACTGAAATCCAATATTTCTATAACCTTCCTTGCCAATTATGTCGTGAACCATTAGAAAACTAAACTGGAAATATTCATGTATCAAAAATATTGTGGTAGAAACAATGCATAAACATTGGTATTTAAAGAGTAAAGTGGCTGAAGTACTGATTCACTCATCCAGAGCACTAAGTTATTCTCCAGAAGGCCTGGGTTCAGTTCCAAGCATGCACAAAGAAGTTTATAGGTGCTGGTAATTCGAGTTCCAAGGCATCTAACACCCTCTTCTAACCTCCTGAATCACAGACATGCAGGTGATATATATATGCATATATGAAGACAAAGCCATCATGCGTGTAAAGCCAAATTAAATTAAATTAAACATTAAGATGTCTATGAAAATATCAAAACAATCAAAATTTGAATCAAGTGTATTGATTTAAGGCTAAAGTCCAGTACTATTATGCCCTTAGTCTCATGTTGGAATGTAGGGCACACTGTGGTGCAATAACATCTTCTGCTACATATGCACCTAGAGACTCGAGCTC
>NC_034602.1:52652128-52675587 GCF_900095145.1 Mus pahari
GGAGTGGGTGGGTAGGGGAGCAGGGACGGGGGGGGGGTATAGGGAACTTTCGGGATAGCATTTGAAATGTAAATAAAGAAAATAATAAATAAATAAATAAGAAATTTGAAAATTTGATAGTACTACTTTTAAGTCTATTCAGCAAGCTTTGAAAATCCAAATCACATTTATGACTCCTATCCTGGCCACTGTGTGAGCTCTACTTGGATCTACTTGGAGCATCACTACGTTTTCTGAGCTCCTTGCCTACTAAATATTTACAAGTAGATATTTACACCAGTCATTTTGGTTTCTGGGAGTTATTACAGGGATCTTTTAGAAAGATTTTAACCTAGAAAATCTTTGATGTAATATTCCATCTCTACAACTCTGTCTGTGATGGATGTCACACATTTATGAGATGCATCTTTCAAATCTCCTTAATCAGAGCTCTTGTCCCTTTTCTCATGTTGCAAACATCTGTAGTATGTGCATACATTCTTTATGCAGACTTTCACATGAGTCAGTTTTATACATTAGTTATAAATTTTCCAAATTCTTCTGCATTAAATTTTGGGATTCCCAACTTTCACTTCACATTTAGCTTTCAATCAGACCATTACAATAATGCAGAACCCTGAGATTTTTAGTGCTTTGAAACTTTGCCTAACAGATAAAAAGTTAGTTGCTTTTAATTTCAATCTCTTACAAAAATACCTGTCTGTGGACAAAGCATATTCTAATTATTGATATGGTGCACAAAAAGGACTTTGAGTAAATGTTCCATAAAGTTGTAATTTTCAAATGAAACACAACATGTTCTTTAATGTCTGCATGAATATTGCCACTATGCTATTTTTGTCCTTCATCATTATCTTTGAATGTTCTTAACTTGCTCTTGCCTATTTTTCCAAATGTTACCAAACAAGACCCATGAGAATATATCAAAGGTATAAATTTACACACATCAGAATTTCTCATCAATTTTATTCATTGGTTCCAATATCCATAATATCATTCTGTTACTTTAATGGATACATAAGATAAAATTATAAAGATGAATCTTTACTTTGCTTATAATTTGGGGTTTCAGTCTATGAGCAATTAGCCTCATTGCTCTCAGACCTATAGCAAATGGGATAATGACTTATGATAAGGAGCATACAGTATAAAAATAGTGTTCAACCATAACCCATGAAAATTGGTCAGTAAAGTTTTCATAATTATGAAAATTTTGTCAGTGAAACCTGGAGCATCAAACTAGGCTCTACTTCACGACATTTATTCGCATTTTACACTACTAAAGAATAGGCCTATAATATGTAGTATAATATGTAGAAAGCCATTCTTGATACAAATAATATCAGATCTCTATTGTGGTTTTGATAATCACAATTACTGTTTGCTTACCACAATGCTACTGGTAAGTGATTGTTTCTTACTGTTTTATACTATAAATAGATTTCAGTTATACATTCAGAATTGCCTTAAAGCACAGTGTTATACTTTTAATTTCAAAATTAATTATTTCCCAGCCTAGTCTAAGAAAATTATTCAAGAAAGACCCTTCCTGTGTTTTAAATTATATGCCTCTCCCAACTCTAAAATATCAAGATATTCTATGTAACTGCATTGCGCTACTTCATGTTATTGTTACAAAAATATCTGAAGCAACTAACTAAGAAAAACATCATTTGGTTCAAGTATTGTACCATTGGTAAAAGTGTCATATCATACCAAGTACACAGACTAAGCATGATTATGATAAGAGAAACAGAGTAAGGTAAAATCTGACAAGCTCATTAGAGATCCAAAGTAACTCTTCTAGAATATTCTCCTATTGATATAGGTTCTTCCCATGAAAATGCACCTTATAAAGATTCTAGAACATCTCACTAGTGACACCATAAGCCTATGAGATTATCACATAGAACTATGTGGGGGACAGCCAGGATACAGTAACACTTTATTCAAACATTGTTTTTGTGAACATAAAGTGTTAGTCAAGAAAAATTTAATGTTTATTAATATAAAATCTCAATATAATTTTAATGTTATCTTTATAACAGATAATATGTCATAATATCTTGATTTTGATCATGTGAGTCTCAGAATAGAGCAGAGTACTCTTTATTTAAGACTTATTTGGTTAGGTTTAATTTAAGGCAATTCTATGCATAGTACAGAATTCAGTATATAGTTGGAAACTAACAATACACATTTTCATTGGTTATTTACATTTCAAATGTTATTCACCTTCTTGGTTTCCCCTCTGCAAACACCCTACACCCCTCCCTTCCCCCTGCTTCTATGAGAGTGTGCCCCCATCCACCCACTCACTCTTACCACACTGTCCTAGCATTCACCTATACGGGGGGGGGGGCATCTAGACAAAAATACAGTTTTTAAGTAATATTTCTAAATTTTTTGACAATACAAAATTTCAAGCAAATATTTGTTAAAAAAACAAATATCAGTACAAATAATAAATAGTTTTCTAGAAAAAGAACTATTTCTGGAATCAGGAAGCACAACACAAGAGGTGTGAGTCATATTAGAAGAGTTTTGTAATTAAGATTCCTAATAAACTAAAGAAACTGCCACACAGAAAACATGTGTTGGAATATTGTGGCATGTAACATGTGTAAGCATGGTCATATTAGTTTGCAGCATGAAACTTCCTAAAGCTTTACAGCTGTGATTGGCTGGGTATCAGCTGCTGAGTAAGCTTCTAATCAATTTAAAATATACTTTGTTTTCATATTATATCCACTTATGATATACTAAGGGAAATTTGGACCAATATAAAATAACATCCTCATCTTGTATATATAGACAAATAACATTGGTTAGCAGAGCAAGTCATAGTGTACAGTATAGTCAGATAAACTATATATTTTGCATTTTTGTTTACTTTCTCTGAAGTGATTCTTTTGAAAGATCCCACAGATTATAAAATGAATGGGAAACAATTCGATTTTACTAAAGACTTATTACAGTTTTAAAATGATAATTCTATCCAAAGTATTTCAATTTCTCCTTTAATCTAATAAACAGAAAGTATAAACATCATCTTTTATTCTCTTTGTCTCGCATTGACTGAAGCTTAACTGAAGCTCATGAAATGACCACTAAATGGATTTATTCCAGCCAGAGGCTTCATGAGTTCCTTTTGATTATAAATAGGCTTACACAAAAATGACTATCCAAATTATGTAGCATCTTCTGTTAATGACAGACACGTAGTGGAAACAATAAAGGTATCTTGAACTTGTCTTGAACTATTATCTAAATGTCCAAATGAATACCTTTTGTGTGAGATATTGAAATAATTATTTTAAATGTAGTTCTTACTGACTTCCTCTACCATAGCGATGTAGTTGATGTGCATATGTTACAAGATCACAAAATGCATTTTTCATCATCTTTTCCCCCCACAGTAAAGTAGAGTTTACATATGAACTATTAATAATTAAATTAGAGTTTCAGGCTGGGGCTCATCATACTGAGTCCTTTTCCTTTCAAATTGGCATGAGGCCAAATTCAGAGCTTAATAAGTCAGCAGAGAATAAGGGAAGTGACTCATAAAGAGCCCCAAACCCTCCACTCAGCTTTTCAAAGCCTAATGTTTTATGAATGAGCTGTCTTCTTCTTGCACAGAAAGACATTTAAGCAGCAGAAATTTGATAAATGCAAAATCAAAATCAGATAATAAAAACACATAGTAAAAACATGTTAATAATCCTTTGATCAGCAATTTCAATATTACCACATAGATACAAAATAAATGTAAACTTACCTTCTAAATATTTGCTTAAATGGAAAAGGTAATGATCTTACAAATAATATGATGCAGCAAGAAGCATATAAAAACTAAAAACAAAATAAAGTATGAGTTGCATTAAATTTTTAAATATTATAGTAATAAATTTGACAGGGAAAGTATGACATTACTTATCTTATTGTGTGTTTCTAAAATATAAAAATCACTTTATTTGCTGCAATATCCCATTAATCATAGCTTCCTGACAACTTGTTAGAATGTTCATTACTGATTTTAAACAACGGAAACCTAGAAAATTCAAAAAATCATCACATCCTACTATAAAAGTCTATATTCAACAAAACTGGAAAACCTGGATGACAGACAATTTTTTAGACAGGTACCATGTACCAAAGTGAAATCCAGTACAGATAAACCATGTAAACGGTCCCATAACCCTTAAAGAAATAGCAGCAGTCATTAAAAGTCTCCCAACTAAGCCAAGGGGTCTTTGTACAGAATTCTATTAGACCTTCAAGAAGACCTAATACCAATATTCTTCAAACTATTGCACAAAATAGAAACAGAAGGAACACTACGCAAATCATTTCATGAAGTCACAATTACACTGATACCAAAACCACAGAAAGACCTAACAAACAGAGAGCTTCAGACCAACTTCACTTATGAAGATGCAAAAACTACTCAATAAAATTCTCACAAACTAAATCCAAAAACAAATCAAAACAATCATCCATCATGATCAAGTAGGCTCATTCCAGGAATGCAGGAGTGGATCAATATATGGAAATCCATCCATGAAATCTACTATATAAACAATCTCAAAGGGAAATAAAAACATGATCATTTCATTACATGCTGATAAAGAATTTGACAAAATTCAACACCCCTTCATGATAAAACTCTTGGAAAAATCAAGAATTCAAAGACCATATCTATACATAGTAAAAGCAATATACAGCAAACCAGTATCATCAAACTAAATGGAGAAAAACTTGAAGCAATTCCACTAAAATCAGGGACTAGACAAGTCTGCCCTTCAAGTACTTCAATATAGTACTTGAAGTCCTAGGCAGAGCAATTAGACAACAAAAGGAGATCAAGGGAATACAAATTGGAAAGGAAGAAGTCAAAATATCACTATTTGCAGATGATGTGGTAGTATAATTAAGTGACCCCAAATATTCCACCAGGGAACTCCAAAGCCTGATAAACAACTTCACAAAGTGGGTGGATATAAAATGAACTCAAACAAATCAGTAGCCTTTATATACTCAAAGGATAAACAGGCTGAAAAAGAAATTATGGAAGTGACACCCTTCACAATAATCACAAATGTTATTACATACTTTGGTGTGACTCTAACCAAGCAAGTGAAACATTTTTATCTCTATGACAAGAACTTCAAATATCTGAAGAAAGAAATTAAAGATCTCAGAAGATGGAAAGACTTCCCATGCTCTTGGAATGGCAGGATTAATATAGTAAAAATGGCCATTTGCTGAAAGCAATCTACAAATTCAAAGAAATCCCCATCAAATTTCAACTCTATTCTTCAGAGAGTTAGAAAGAACAATTTGCAAATTCATTTGAAATACCAAAAAACCCAGGATAGTGAAAACTATTATCAACAATAAAAGAACTTCTGGGGGAATCATCATCCCTGGTCTCAAACTGTATTACAAAGCAATAGTGATAAAAACTGCATGATATTGGTACAGAAAAAGGCAGGTAGATCAATAGAATAGAATTGAAGACCTAGAAATGAACCCATACACCTACTGTCACTTGATCTTTGACAAAGAAGCTAAAATCATGGAAAAAAGACAGCATCTTCAACAAATTTTGCTGGTTCAACTGGAGGTCATCATGTAGAAGAATGCAAATCAATCCATTCTCATCTCCTGTACAAAGCTCAAGCCTAAGTGGACCAAGGACCTCCACATTAAACCAGATACACTGACACTAATAGAAGAGAAATTGGGGAAGAGCGTCAAACACATAGGATCAGGGAAATTTTTCCTGAACAGAATACTGATGGCATATGCTCTAAGATCAAGAATTGACAAATGAAGCCTCATGAAATTGCAAAGCTTCTTTAAGGCAAAGGACACTGTCAATAGGACGAATTGGCAAACAATAGATTGGGAAAAGTTTGTTACCAATCCTTCATCTGATAGAGGCTAATATCCAATATATACAAAGAACTAATGAAGTTAGACCCCAGAGAAACAACTATCACTATAAATAAATGTGGTACAGAGCTACACAAAGAATTCTCAATTGATAATACCAAAAGGCTGAGAAGCACCTAAAGAAATGTTCATTATTCTTAGTCATCAGGGACAGGCAAATCAAAACTACACTGAGATTCCACCTCACACCAATTAGAATGGCTAAGATCAAACACTCAGGTGACAGCAGATTCTGGCATGGATGTGGAGAAAGAAGAACACTCCTCCATTGTTGGTAGGATTGTAAGCTGGTACAATTTACAATCCTCATGAAATAATTCTTGCAGTTCCTCAGAAAATTGGGCATAGTACTACCTCAGGACCCAGTTATAATAGCCGTCCTGGTCATATACCCAAAAGATGCTCTAGCAAGTAACAAAGACACATGCTACACTATGTTCATAGTGGCCTTATTTATAATATCCAAGAGCTGGAAAGACCTCAGATGTCCTTCAACAGAGGAATGGATACAGAAAATGTGGTACAATGGAGCTATTAAAAACACTCAGCTATTAAAAACAATGGATACACGAAATTCTTTTTTTTTATTTATTATTATTTTCTTTATTTACATTTCAAATGCTATCCCAAAAGTTCCCTATAACCCCCCNCCCGCCCCTGCTCCCCTACCCACCCACTCCCACTAATTGGCCCTGGCCTTCCCCTGTGCTGGGTCATATAAAGTTTACAAGACTAAGGGCCTCTCCTGCCATTGATGCCCAACAAGGCCATCTTCTGCTACATATGGAGCTAGAGACACGAGATCAGGGGATACTGGTTAGTTCATATGGATACATGAACTTCTTAGGCAAATGGATGGGACTAGAAAATATCATCCCAAGTGAAGTAACCCTATCACAAAAGAACACACATAGTATGCACTCATTGATAAGTGGATATTGACACTAATGCTTGGAATACCCAAAATATAATTCACAGACCACATGAAGCTCAAGAAGATTACAGTGTTGTTGCTTTTGGTTCTTCTTAGAAAGGGGAACAAAATACTCACAGAAGCACATATGGAGACAAAGAGTGGAGCAGAAACTGAAGGAAAGGCCATCCAAAGAAGGTCCCACCTAGGGATCCATCCCATATACAATCACCAAACCCCGACAATATTGTGGATGCCAAGAATTTCATGCTGGCAGGAGCCTGATATAGCTTTCTCAAGAGAGGCTCTGCCAGAGACTAACAAATACAGAGGTGGATGATTGTAGCCAATCCTTGGACTGAGCACTGGTTTCCCCAATGGGGTCCCCAATGGAGGAATTAGACAAAGGACTGAAACAGCTGAAGGGGTTTGCAACTCATAGGAGGAACATCAATATCAACCAACCAGACCCCCCTGAGCTCCCAGGGACTGAGCCACAAACCAAAAAGTACACATGGAGGGTCCCATGGCTCCAGCTACATATGTAGCAGAGGATGGCCTTGTTGGGCATCAATGGCAGGAGAGGCCCTTGGTCTTGGGAAGGCTCCATGCCTCAGTGTAGGGGAATGTGAGGCTGGGGAAGCAGAAATGTGTGGGTGGTGGGTAGCTGAGCACCCTCATCGAAGCAGGGGGAGGGAGAAAGTGATAAAATGTTTCCAGAGGGAAAACTGTAAAAGGGGATAACATTTGAAATATAAATAAATAAAATATCCAATAAAAAAATAAGGAAAAAGAAAGACCAGTTTTCTATCTTCTTTTCTTCATTTGTCTGGAACACTAGGAAAGGCTAAGGCTGGCAGGTGGCCTTCAAGGAAATGGTTCTTTTTTTTTTTTTAACATAGTCTAAGATGGGTGAGCTCTTGGAGTCAAGGCCCTTGTAGACTTCACCTCAGAATTGCTTCTTGCAGCTGATATGCCTTTTCTTATGACTATCACATAGCTTAAGGATTCCTGAACTTTAGCCCACCCTATTGATCTGATGGTCTTCAGGTCAATATAAAGATTTCATGCATTATTGTTGTTTACCTGAGTTAATGTGTAGGCTTAGATTTTTCAAAACCTACTTTTTAAATTTTTGGAGATTCTTTTTCTTCATATGCATAGTCATTTTTATCGGATATGTGTGTGTGTGTGTGTGTGTGTGTGTGTGTGTGTGTGTGTGTCTGTCTGTCTGTCTGTCTGTCTGTGTCTCTGTGTGTGTATCTATGAACACATATGGAGTTGATTGAGACAGGTGGTTGAGTGAGCCTGGA
The DNA here is from genome assembly GCF_900095145.1 of Mus pahari. Lineage (NCBI taxonomy): Eukaryota > Metazoa > Chordata > Mammalia > Rodentia > Muridae > Mus > Mus pahari. The sequence goes on from NC_034602.1 coordinate 52,660,313, forward strand.
CAAAATGCATGTGTATATATGTGTGTCTGTATATAACTGCCTGTGCAAAGAATTCTAATTTTTTTTTCCTTTCCCTCCTCTCTGGTTCCCAGTGAGTTAACTAGCCTGATAAGCCAGGGGCTCTTGGCTGGCTTGCCAGAGCACTAGCAATAAATCCTTTACCCTACTGCTAAGCAACAGGTGTTAATCAGTCTGAAGCCATAGGCTTCTGGCCCCAGAATAACTAACACTCAAGAAGAGTAAACACTATTTACACTAAGCCACCTTGACTCTTGCAAATCATGATTTTCCCTCTGCCTGTGCTCAACTCATATGAGTGCTTCCAGCTCCTGGCACCCATTTAGTAAATTGAATTCTTTTCTCATACAGTAGTTCCTGTTCACAGTGTCCACACCCTCTACAGCTCTCAGCCACCTGGCACATACCCCTTCTGTCTCTCATTAGAAAGCAGACTGCTTAGAGATAAACATCCAACACTACAAAATAAAATATAATGACATGCGGCAAAACTATCGTATTGAAGTTGGATGTGGCAACCCAAAGAAGGAAAAGAGTCCCAAGAGCCCAGAAAAGAGTCAGAGACCCACCTGATCTCATAATCAGAAGTCTCGTAAAAACAAACCAACAAACACAACAACTACAACAACTCAGAAGAAACCCTAAGTTAATATTCATAATGTCTGTGGAGAGGCTCTGTGCTTGCTGCTTAGGTTTTTGTGAGGTCATATGCCCTGGGCTCGAGCCCTCATGCTCTATATTGTACTCTCTTCCCTGTGGAAAGATTCTCTGTAGTCTACTGAAAGAGCTGTGAACACCAAACCAGTCAACAAAACCTTGAACCTACAATCTGTCCTGCCTATACCATATTCTTTGGGGATTAACCAATCAATGTCAGATTTGATTTAAGCCTCCTCCATGAAAGGAACCCATCCATGGCACTGCTAGGGAAACCAAGAAGCAGAGAGTAGATAGCACAGGCACCTAAGATAAAGCAAATGCCTTTGGTCTAAAAATGATCATTGATATGACTCCTAATGATATTCTGCTATGTACATAGATTAGTGCCTTATCCTGGCATCATCAAAGAGCTTTTCTCCAGCAGCAGATGGCAACCGATGCTTGCACATACAGCCAGACATTATGTGGACAAAGAGTCTAAATTGGAAGTCTCCAATCAATCTCTCCCCTCAGACTTCTCAGAATCCAGTGGAAGAAAAGGCATAAAGATTTTAAGAGCTAGAGAGGGTGGAGGACACCAGGAGAACAAGGCCCTCTGAATCAACAGAGTAATTTCTCAATGGATAACAGGCTGCCTTAAGCCTGGTTTATGCTGCAAGGAACACTGTTTAATTAAATATGGAACAGCTGCATCTGACAGCTAAGTTCAGACAAAGAAAACTATTACTCTGAGAATAAAGGAGTGACTTTTTAAATAGGCTACTGTACATAAATTGTGCAATGATTGTTTATCTAAGATTATCTCTGGAATAAAAACAAGCAAACAAACAAATATGTAAATATTTAGAATAGATCTTAAATAATAGTTTTCATTTCTAAGTGTTTAATATCCATGGATTTATTGTCTTGAACTGTATCCTAAATGCTTTACACATCGTAATTAATTCAATTCTCCTGGTCCTAGCGTTACTCTCACTGTCTAAGTAATGCAAAGAACAGAAATTTTAACAGACAAGCTAAACCACTGGGCTACTAAGTTACAGAGAGAGGATTTAAATCCTAGTAGTAGAGATGCAAATGTGATCCCTCTCCGACAATATTATTTGTAGTACACATATGTGCCAAATCAGTGGTGCTGGTCTGGAGTTGCAAGCTTTACTTCATACTTCTCACTTTTGGCATAACTATATTATCAAGTAAAGATGATTATTTTATATACGGTAATACACAATGTATTAGTTTCTTCTACCTTTTTATGAATTCTGCCTGATGAAATACAATTTAATATTATTTGTAATACTTTTATGCTCTTACTCCCCTCCTGGTCCCCACTCCTACAGTTCCTCATACCTTTCCTCTTTCCCCTGCCTCTAAGAGGATGTCCCCTCACCCATGCCATCCCTCCCCTTTCCTTGGGACCTCAAGTCCAGCAGAAAGACAGAGCATCAAGTGGAGGAACAGGGTTATTAATCCAGAATCAAAGTATCTGACCTTGAATTGTTCCTTTCTAAAAAGAACTATGAAGAAAAATATGGAGAATAGGCTGAGAGAAAGGCAGTCCAGTGACAGGCCCAACCTGGGATCCATCTCAAAGGGAGGCTCTAGGGCCTAACACTAGTACTGATGCTATCGTGTACTTACATACAGGAGCTGTCCTCTGAGAGGCCCAACAAGCAGCTGTCTGAGACTGAAGCAGGTACTTATGACCAATCGTTGGACTAAAGTCAGAAATGACTGTGGTTAAATTAGGGGAAAGCTGGAAGAAGCTAAGGAGGAGGGCTACCCCATAAGAAGACCAGCAGTCTTAACTTAATATTATTTTTTAAAGTTATAGAGAAAACACGGTTTTCAGAATTGCTATGGTGTGAGCCATGGAAGCAGGCTACTAGGTTGTATCCATCATGTACTTCCTATTCCTGGCCTCAGCTAAACCTGTCTTTTCTCTGATTTGACACTGAATTCATGCTGGTAACGTGAACTAACATTTCCTGTCATTGGTCATTGAGAGAACATAACGAAGGTACTACCACAGTCGTTCTGATGAATGGTTAAAAAAAAAACTCCGCTTGTAGATGGTTTCAGCAGGAATTCCCCATGGGACTTTCATATTCTTTTACACTTTCTTCTTGGATTTCTTCTTGGAATTTTTTCTTGGTTTTCCTCTTTTTAATTTTTCTTAAAAAACATATTCTCTCATGTATTACATCCTTACTGCAGATTCCCCTCTTTCCCCTCACCTTATTTGCTTCCTTACATGACTCACCAATCCATGCCTCTCTGTTTCCCTGTGAATAAAACAGGTCTCCCAGAAACATCAGCCAAACGCATCACAATTTACAGTAAAACCAGGAAAATAACAATGTACCCAGACTTCAGGAGGCAACCCAATAAGAAAAAACTGGTCCCCCAATAGTCTAGAAGGTCAAGAACAGCCCCAGATCCCACTGTTAGGTTTTCCACAAGAACGTCAAGCTAGTATGCCATAATATATATGCAGAGGACCTAGGTCACACCCCTTACAGGTTCCCTGATCTTGTAAGTTCCCATGCATCCCAATCAATTAATTCTTTGACCTTGTTTTCCTGTTCTAGTGGCATGTCCCTGAACCATCTATTTCCTCAGATCTTTCCTCCTGCTCCTACACAGGACTCCCAGAAATGAAATGTCTTTGCATCAGTTGCTAGATGAAGTCTCTGTAGATGGCTCAGCCATTAAAGACTAAGCTTATGACTAGAAATATAAGGGACTGTTCTACTTTGTAAAGAAATTCTATATTAAAGATCTTGGAAGATTGAAAAGTAACTAAAACTAAATTAAAAATGATATTTGCAGCCAGATAAGATTATAAAGACAAAAAGTTTGGATGATGAATTTGTCTATAATTGAACCTATGTTATAATATATATGTAACTATTCTCTTTTCTTTCTTTCACATATATTAAAAACAACCATAGCTTCCATGCCTCTTCTGTTTCCATCTGTCATTCAAATTCAAATATTTTAACCCATGAAACTCAGTTAGCATTTGGACTTACTCCCATCAAAATGTAACGTTAGAATTGACTTTGTACCTCCTATTGTGAATGAATGCACCCAGTGGTATAGCATTAATAATGTGCTACTAGCACACTTTATATTTTTGTCTTTAATGGTAACTCCTTTGACTACATATCTTGACATGATTATATAATTTTTGCATTTGATTGCTGCAGTTATTTTTTCCCTGCAAACCTTGAAGAGAAAAATTGTACTTCCAAGAAATCATTTGAATCATTACCTCTTCTTGCCTTGAATCCACTGTCATAAATATTATTTAATAGGAAAATGTTGTTCCAAATATAAACTACATCAGCTCTGTAAGCTACCCTCCAAGAGGTAAATTCTAAGAACAGATCCTTTACACAAACTCCAGCAGTCATACATATGCACGAAGTTCTCAGATTTAACCCCATTACCAAAAAGAAAGAAAGAAAAAAAAAAAAAAAAAAAGACAAAAACTTTTCTTATTAAGCCCTTCCATTTGGAGTCACATCTCTGTCACTTGGGGACCAGAGTATTTAAAAAGTGAAACACTCCCTTAGCTCTTTGCCCTAGCCTGATTGCAAAACTCTCTGCTGGAAAATTAGGTAGCTAGAAGAGGGCATTGACTGTGTAGTTGAAGAGGAACCTAATACTCAGAAATATTTAAATGCTCCCTTAGCACCTACTTGCTTCAAATTGGCATTTAAGATAAGGAGGAGATCAAATGTCCATATGTAAATGCGTGTGTCTTTGTGTGTCTGATCTACTGTTGATTTTAATCTAGTAAGAGAATGTTTATCCAGTGAAGGGCATTTTGTCTTTTTTTTTTTTTTTTTTTTTTTGAGATTAAGTTATAATTGAATCATTTTCATTTTCCCTTTTCTCCCTCTAAACTTTCCCATACACACTTCCTTTTTCTCTTTATGTCCATTAATTGTTGTTATTAATGTGTGTGTATATAGTAATATATAAATGTTTGTATATATTCCTAAAACTATAGATACATGCTGATCAGCCTATGGAAAGTCACCTATATGTGTGTTTTCAGGGAACTTTAAAGCGAAATTTCTCCACTGTCTTTGTCATATTTGGAAATGTACATTGACAGATTTTAAATCTAGTTAAAGTCAAGAGAAACACTTTGAAAATAATGTCCTCATGTCCTGCAAAAATTAACCTCTTTTGACAGAGAGCTCTTGCAGCAGAGGTGCCAAGAAAAAGGCAATAATAAAAGAGGATGAGGAATTTATGTAAATATGGAAGACAAAAGGCACAAGAGACAGCCCTTCCAGCATCATCCATAGACTGAAGTTCTTCTAAGGATTAACATTTGGTTACTTAAGAATGCTGGTTTTCAGAAGGGCTTTATTTTTTGACCTGGAAAGAATACATTTTCCTATTCTGAAGTATGTCAAAATGAAGCCAGAATCTCTGTTTATGCTACAGCTTATTAAAGATGCAAATTAAAAATAACGAAAAGCAGAGAGATTTGCTTAACCTTTGACAACTGTAAATCTTTAATCTGATCTTAATTTGAACTTTCCTGATTTGCTTTAAGTTCCATAACACTCTGAACTTGAGAGGTGTTCAGAGTAGCTTCTGTGGTCATGTATGGCACATTGAAATGGATAGAAGAAGGTTAATTTGAAATCCAGTCAGAAAATCACTTTACATTGCGTAACCTATATCTGCTTTAGTGAAAAACTGACAAACAGCAAATGCCTCCAAGGAAAAATTCTACTGAATTAAAAGCAAGATTAATGCATTTGGAATTAGATTTGCATCCAACTGTAAAACACTGTCATTACACTAACTTCTTTTTCTTGTGGAATAACCAGTTATTTTTGAAGTGTCTATGACTAAATTGGATTATGTAATGTGAGATGGATTTGAGAATATTAAGACATTCATATATATATATATATATATATATATATATATATATATTGCTTTAAATTTCATACATGTACAAGATCAATTTTCAGAATATCTATCCTATGAGATTAGTGATGTTTTTCTTGCTCACAGAGAAGATTCTTTGTGCAATGCACTGTGCCTAACAGAGAATCACAACATTTCAAAGTATAAGAAATACTGGACTGGGACATGTTCAACACTAAATCGAAAACCCATATCACAACCTTCACCTCTAAAGCTCAGGGAAGAACACAGAAGAGAGTGTAAAAAGAGTTTAAAAGCCAAAAGACAGGGAAATCCTGTCTTGGACTTGACAAGACTGTTAAACTAATGATCTGGCCACAGTAAGAGTTGCCTTCCCAGACCTGCAAAAGACCATTTGAGGTAATAATACAGAGTGAATGGGGATGGATTCCAGAACCCCACCTACTAAAGAGCTTTGAAAATGAAAGGCTGCTGAAGTAGGGAGAATCAGTGTTCCTTAAGCATATGGACCCTCCATGTTTGTTCATTTTCAGCTAAGTACATATGGGGAAGCACTCAATAGACTTAGTGGCCTTAAAACAAATTAAAGTATGGAATTGTGAAGAGGAAGAGAGAAAGTGAGGAATGAATTTTATAATTTGTCTACTATTATTTATTTATGTATTTATTTATTTACTGTTAATATTTACAGTAAATGTAAATTTTTCATGGCACATTAAAAAGTATAATGTAGACCATGAATAAATTTTGATATATCTTTAGATCATGATTGAATTTTACTACTTTAAAGGTACAGCTAATTAAAAACTCTGTAATATTCCAGTGACAGAGAAATAGATCCATCTTTTACTTTTTCACAAGTTATTGTTTTCATCTTCTATAGTTGAAACCTATGATAAAACTTCCTAAAACTTCTACATGTATGAAAATAGTTTAAAAGGAGTTACCATGCAATAATGGAAGTCAACACCATAACAGACATCAAATGCTACCAATTAAAAGCTACTACTATAATTGTGTTACATATTATTTTAATTTGATGCTAAATATTACAGGTTATTGAGAGCCGGGCCTGGTGGTGCACGCCTTTAATCCCAGCACTCTGGAGGCAGAGGCAGGTGGATTTCTGAGTTCGAGGCCAGCCTGGGCTACAGAGTGAGTTCCAGGACAGCCAGAGCTATACAGAAATACCCTGTCTTGAAAAACCAAAAAAAAAAAAAAAAAAAAAAAAACTCAACCAACCAACCAACCAAACAAACAAAAAAACCCCAACAACAACAACAACAACAAAACAGGTTATTGAAAATTCTACTGGATATCATCAAAAATTTGATACTACTAGTAAAGACAACATATTTTTCAGACATACATGAATAAATGGTGATATTCATCTGGGCACTTTATTCCTACTGATTAGAGTTCCTAGTTTTGTGAGAAATTATATATTCTATCAGAGGGAGAAAGTATCCACCAATCTTATCCAACTAAGAACCCTGTAAGCTGCAATAGTGTACTAGCAGCAGGATGATGTGGCAATGTATGCAGAAGTGGCACAATATTAACAATCACAGCTACAACAAAACAAACAAACAAACAAACATAAAACCCAAAGCTCTAAAGTTAAGTCTCCTAAGGTATTCATGTGCTCTTCTTACAGGCAGAATAGCAAACATACATCTACAAATAAATACACACAACCTTGAGGTTTTACTATGTAATATAATGAACGTGCTATCATGCTACAAGCTCTCATCTGTTCTACTAAAGTTCAATTCAGTAAAAGTGTTTTTAATTAGCATATCATTTTTATCTCTGAATAAAAAGTCATATTCTAAATTCAAAGCCAAGTGAAGTTTGAAGATAAAAAATCAGTTAGAAGCTGGGTGTGGTGGCGCACGCCTTTAATCCCAGCACTCGGGAGGCAGAGGCAGGCGGATTTCTGAGTTCGAGGCCAGCCTGATCTACAAAGTGAGTTCTAGGACATCCAGGGCTATACAGAGAAACCCTATCTCGAAAAACAAAAAACAAACAAACAAACAAAAAAAAATCAGTTAGATATTATGGGATTATTGGGAAAGTAATAAAGAATATACTGAGGGTTAACATAATAAAGAGAAAGACTCATTCCTTACATGACTGAAATGACAAATTCTCTAAAATCTCCATCTTTAAAATTCTTACAACCAATTACAATATGCAACACCATAAGGAAACTACATTGTTATTAGTTCACTTGAATTATGACTGATTGCAAAATAAATGACTAAATATAACAACTCGATATCACACATACATAACAGTGCTCATACAAAAAAATCATGAGTCTCTCTCTCTATATATCTACGATTCATAGTGAGATGGGTTGTATACACAGGAAGAGACAATAGGGAAATACCGGCTTCTCTAAATTTTAATGCAACATAAAACAAAAGTTTAGAGTTTAACACAAAATAATTGTAATACAAACATAAAAGTCCTTCATTCTACAAGGTGCAGTATATCTATTACACAGGCAGATGCTACCCAGCTGACAAAATGAATGAAAGAGTAAAATGAGAAAAACATGTATGAATCTGTTACTGAACAAAAAGGGTTCTCTTCATAAACACCATAAAGGATTTGATGAAATAAACTACAATTAATAGATGTACTGAAATATATGTCAAACAGTGAATCTCACAAATTGTTAATTCTGAAAATTAATATTCAATGATAACAGACTCATTGGTAAAATGAAGGAACTGTTAGCAGTTGTCATAACTCTATCTCAACCTAAAATGATAAAACCTAAGCCAGTGTACCTAGAAACCTACTAAATTGCCACAGGTATGAGATAGACCATAGATAGGTATGAAAAGGAGAGATCACAGAATACAGATTTTAAAAGAAATCAGACATGTGAAGTGAGGTTGAAAGAAAAAGGATGAAAGAAAGAAAGCTTTAGGGAAGACATGAAGCAATGCCCTTAGACAATGACAAATGAAGAGATGGAGGGAAGCAAGGCACGGAGGGAGAAAGGGAGGAGGGAAAAATATAGAACATTCTTGTGAAAGGTCAATTTAACCTTCACATCCATATCTAACTCAATTTTCTGGGTACATTGTGCAGCTAGTAATGTCTTATTAACTTGGTTTTCTCTGACTGCAGCAAGAATCTATTCTTAGCTCTTAAAAGTACAGTTCATGGAAAGATGTGAGAATGGCTCACAGATTGTAAAATTTATGTTTACAACCATCCACAAATCGTGGCAATTTTACTTAAGTTGTGGTCCAATGAATATCCACATGCTAATGTGTCCATGGTTTAGAATCCTTTGTATCTTACAGGGGAGCTCCCTATATCCATCTCCCTTCACTACAAGTTGAATAGAATGAGAAATCAAGGTGAACATTTATGATTGATAAGAAAGATTTCCTACAGCCCCAATTCAATTGCTTCTTAAACACATCCCTATCTGAGCATCATAGCACCCAGAAACATGTCTACTCCTCTGTGAACATGTTACATCTTTTTAGTAGTGTAAAGATGTAAGATCAGACACATAATGTTTACTGTGGAGCCCAAATTCATTTCATTTGCTTTGGTGGTTCTTTTAGGAATTAGAAACTATGACCATTAATTTTGTGTTAAATATGTCCAACTCAAAAAATTTATAATTATGAATCATATTTCATCAGTGCCAAGCACATATATCACATTTCACATTGATAAATATTTAATGCTATGCCTTTGAGTGGCATAGATTATACAATTAACCCCAATATATTATAGGGCAGATGGGATCCTGAGGCACACATAGTTTATTAGTAATGTGCCTAAGGTTAGACTATTTCTCATAATTGAGGGCATCAGTATTTCAAGCAGGCATTGTACCTTGATAGATATTTTTTAATATCTGAAATTCATATAAATATATGAATACACATATACATGAAAATACAATATATTTTTATATTGAAGTATACTTCAAGGTAAAAAGAATTGCTTTTCTTTTCAAATGTTCTGGTAGACACTGAAAACTTTATATTTATGGCAATTTATCATTGGAACATAAAACAAAGATAAAAATATGACCTCTTATAATTTATTTGACTTAAGGAATTTACTGGATTATAAACAGTCAGTTTTATACTAGGAAACAAATTTAATACCTGTGGCATCTGTCCTGGAGTGTTATGTACATGGTACTATAATTGATTGATTGATTGATTGATTGATTGGTTGGTTGATTGATTGATTGATTGATTATGAACTTTTTCAGTTGCTTCACATTGTTTCATAGACCACATGAAGCTCAAGAAGAAAGAAGACTAAAGTGTGGATGCTTCAGTTCTTCTTAGAAGGGGAACAAAATACTCAAGGGAGGTAATATGAAGACAAAGTGTNGAGCAGAGACTGAAGGAAAGGTCATCCAGAGACTGCCCCACCTGAGGATCCATCCCATATACACTAAACCCAGGCACTATTGTGGATGCCAAGAACTGCTTGCTGACATGAGAGCTGTCTCCTGAGAGGCTTTGCCAGAGCCTGACAAATGCAGAGGAGAATGCTCCCCATACCATAGGGCTGAGCATGGGATTCCCCAACAGAGGACTTAGAGAAAGGACTTAACAAGCTGAGGGGGTTTGCAACCCCATAGGAAGAACAAAAATATCCAGCAACCAGAACCCCCAGAGCTCTCACAGACTAAACCACCAACCAAAGAGTACACATTGAGGAACACATGGCTCCAGCCATATATGTAGTAGAGGATAGCCTTGATGGGCATCAGTGGGAGAAGAGGCCCTTGGTCCTCTGAAGGCTATATGTACCAGTGTAGGGAAATTCGAGGGCAGGGAGGAGAGAAGGGGACTGTGGGTGGGAGAGAACCCTTCTAGAAACAGGAATAGGGGGAGGGAATAGGGAGTTTCTGGGAAGTGGGGAGAAACGGGAAAGGGGATAACATTTGAAATGTAAATAAAGAAAATAACTGATCAGAAAAGAAGATATCCAAGAAAAAAGAGGCAAACCGTTTATAATTAATTGATTTGGATAGCCATGGGCATAATAATACTAAAAAACTTATAAAGAGCTTCTTTGTATTTGAAACCATGGAGTTCTCCCCCCGCCTTTTATTCACTGAAGTATACTTATTGTAATGACCCAAATATCCCAAAAGACATGATGAAAAACTTATTAGGCATTTCTGAGTCTTTTTAAGTCCAGTTGTTGAGCAATGCCAGCAATGTTGTTTTGAAGAAGTTATAAGCAGAATTAGACTGAAGGATCTGAACCAGCACATATCAGCAGTGTGAAGTGAAGCCCAGACAGGAGAAGCCCAGTGTCAACAGCAATGTGTACCCCATGCCTTCTTGTGATTCCAGTGGCCTGCCTTGCCCTCACTGCTTTCTCCTCCCTCCCAGGTAGTGACAAGTTCAGTAAAAACTGGAGTGTTTCAAATTCCAAAATAGACCTCAAACACTTGTTTAGAGGACTCAAGTGATTTAAGTAAGACGTGACAATGGATGAAAAACTTGACGTTCAAAGTGGCATCTTTCCTCTATGACAGCTATTTGAAAGTTTACTTTTATGTCTGGAAGCTACATTCTCAGTTTGAGAGATTGAATCAGAAGTGTCAAATCCTGTTTTACTTGTTCAGGCCAAGATATGAGATAATATGACCCAGATATAACCCAATTAAATTTTCATGAAGAATCCCCTCAACTTTACCTATTATGGTTTTAGGAACTTTATGAGGGTGTATACCTGTGTGTGTGTGCCTGTTATATGTATGTGCCTGTGTGTGTAACTATCAAGTGTGTGTGTACATGCATGTATATGTGTCTGTCTGTGTGTCTGGCTGTCTGTGTCTGTGTGACTGTGAGTCAAATTACAGAGTAAGGTGCTGATTCCATTTTCTTAATTTAACTGAAAAATATCCCTTTCTTTTATGTTATATTTTGTGTTTAGCTCACCAGTCTATGGTTACTTTGTGGGCACAGTGCAAATCTATTTGGTAATTTTCACAATTTACCATATTTATATATTTCTTCTGCATTAGCTGAACTAAGTACTTAGAAGAATGGCTGCCATGCCTACTTCAGTGGTGGCTCACAACAGGCCTAAAACCTGGAACGAGTCCTGAGGAAAAAGTGTCTCAAGGAGACTCAGCCTCCTGGAGTCCTGGCATTTCCAATAATCTATATACACGAACCCTATCCACATGCTAGTATGATGTATGCTCTTTCAATATTACTAATGCCTTTAAAGATTAAATTTTTAACATAGGTGTAGTTTCCGCTAGTGTCCCAAAGTCCTAAAAATTCCTTAAAGCCAGGAGCTCAGAATTCAGCAAGAAGGTTACCTATTCATTAGCATTCTAATTCACTTCTAGTAAAGAAACTGATTAAGTAGTGAAACCGATTAAGCATCACAAAGAAAAGAGTCAAGCCCAGGGCAAAGCTTAGAGTAGTATACCTGTAGAAGTTACATTCATATGCAAGTATTTACCAAGGCCTAGGAAATAGGGGGGGGGTGTGGTATTGCATTATTCATGAGATCTGCCAGAGCAGAACCCCCAAAACAGGTTTTTCTGCTAGGCCCAGAGGAACAGCATAATGGAGAACTTACTGGGGGCCCCTGACAGTGGGGTTTAACTATTGACTAGCCTTGTACCTGGCTTCCTCCTCAAGCTGCCTGGTCCCACCCCCTGGTCTTTTCATGTATTCAATTCTTTGTCTTGTGTCATTGTAACTGCTGATGTATCTTGCCCCGTTTTTTCTTGCTGGATCTGTATTAAAGATATGATGCTCATTTTGATCAATACATTCAGTTTTACACCCTCTCTCGTGTGTGGACTGTCTGTCACTCATCCGCCAATTCCACGCTCATCTGCAACCAAGAGACCCGATCCCCACAGATCTGGGACCCAAAGTGAGGTCTAGTCTGTGGCAAATGGCCTTGCAAAAGAATAGTCAAAAAAGCTGAGGGATCAACAGCAAATGACATCAATTTTGGAACATGTGAAAGTGAGTCTAATACTGAAGTGACAGTGGCCAGGTGAAAAATAATGGAAAATCCTCAGCCCTGTGATGTTCCTTTCACACAGTGTTAACTCTTCTTATGCACAGCGCAGTTATATTGGTCATTAATTGTTAGTCTTCAGATCAGGTTTTGTTTTTCACCTCCTGTGCAGCCAGATAAGAGCCTGAGAATGAATTTACCACTACTTGGTGATGGTCAAACCCTTGGACTGAAGTACAATGAGAGTACATCGGTCATTTGCACTCTGACCTATAAATTTTCTTGGCAAGTGCTAATGCTGATACAGAATAAAAGTAAATCTGAACACTCTGATGCAATTTCCTTTTGTAAATGCCTTTGGAAATGAACAGCTTTAGGCGTAGAAGATGCTCCATAATAGTCATCCATACACATCATGTAACCTATGCTTTTTGACTCCACAATGTAAATAAAACTGTGTGTTAAAACCTAGAAGAAAATGAGAAACAATATTCTGTGGCTTTGGATACTATTACTTTCACTGAAGAAAGCATAAGATAGAAAATCATTCATTAAAATGCACTTATTAGAATTCTTCTGGTTATTTATATCAACAATTGTCCTATGTATTATGAATTATTTAAGAAGTGCTAAGGGTAACAGTCTTACTCTTTGTGGCTAGCATAAAAACCCAATTTGCATCAAATATGTTCTTTTAAATTTCTTTATAACTCATAACATATATTACAACTTTATTCAAAAATGATATTTTTCCAAAGTCACATTTTTAAAGGCCATTCTATTGAAATAAATAGAATTGATTCCTAAAGTGAAGCACAAATAACAATCACCATTAATTTAAAACATGCACACTTGTCACAATCTATGTACAATGGGAGGGTTGTCTATTATGCAGACTTAGCACCACCATGAAATATAATCCTATATCATCCTGAAACCCCAAGTTCCTCTGTAGAAAGTCTCTTGTTCTGCCATCCTGAAGCAACTTTTGCTCTGAATTTAATTTTTTTATACATAAGGGCTACTATTTCTAGAAGTACATTTAAGTTAAATTACTTTAGGAGCACTTTTGATTAGTTTTTATCAGTTATCAAAAATATTTTTGAGATTTACCATGTATTTAATGAAACAATATTAATTATATCTGTGTAGTGAACCATGTTTGGTTATTGTCGCATCCCCTCTCGACCAGCAAGGAAGACGCAACCACCAGTCCTTCTAATAGCAGTTTATTCGGCAAGCTTCAATCTTCATCTCCCCCGAGCCCCGGGCTACAAGCCCTTTTATACTCTCATATCCATTCCAATCGCGGCAGGCCATGTCACCTCACCAGGCGCGCGGCCTCAGCCAACCAGAAGAGCGGGAACATATCACCACCAAATATGGACCTGTTTACCACAAGCTCCATAGCCGACAGGCACCATCTTTAAGGTGCGGCTTCGGGTAGCCTAGGGGAGAGGACATAGCCTCCTACAGTTCCCCCTCTTTTTCTTTTATTGCTGCAAGCAAGCTACATGGGTGAAGGTAGAGGTCTAATTCCCCATTTGCGAACATAGGGGCCTTAATCAAACAAAGCCTTCCTCCGGGCTCACCACATAGGGAGGCCTTGGCCAGCTCCTGTGTCATTTTTCTGGGCGAAGGACACTTGGACACTTAACTCTCAAGCAATTAGATATGCCTTCCATAGGATGCCAAACAGGTCACTAGCTGTCCCCCTGTGCAGTGCTTAGCCTAGCATCCCATGGCAAGATCGAAAAATGGCAAGGTTATTTCTTTATGGCAGCAAGCCAAATCTGATTGTCCCGCCCCCACAGCAGCAAAGGCAGAAGTATAGGCCTGTGCATGCTGCAACCGACACATACACCACAGGCAAAACATGCATACAGCACACAGCAAAAGTTCCCCGGAAGGCCATCCCTCCCCAATCCTTGAGGAAGCTGAAGGTCCTCTGTATCATCTTTAACCACTGCTGAGCAGTGGCAATCTCCACACGGATGTTCCTGTTTCATGGGACAAATTAGCTGCACGAGAAAAATTCTGAAACTGCACAGAGGTTACACTTAGCATTATGATTTGGATATAAGGAAGGCAATATTTTGGAAGCACCATTTATACCTAACACAAAGACTAATTACTCCAGAATATCTACAATAAGAATCCAGTTTTGAGCTGAGAGTTAACAAGGAAGTTGATCCAGCTGCTTTGATTTAAGTGGTAATGAGGGCAGCTGGCTCAAACAAGGGTCTGGGTCTCCACTGTCAGATGATTCATCTGAACTTCCCTCCTCACTCTCTTGTTCTTTAGCCTCTTTTCTCCTCTGCTGGCTTCTCGTTTGCATTTTTCTGCTTCTGCTGGATGAGCCTTTAGGACACCATGGACATAATTTTAGACATCTCAAGGGAGCTGCAGTAGTTGGCCTTGGGTGATTGGGAAAGCAATCTCTTTTAGAATACTAACAGCTGGACAACAACACTCTTACTTTCATTTTTTTCTGCTGCAATCTCCTGCTCTCTTCACTTTTAAGTTCATCTCTGTGCCGAGAACATAACTCCATCCCGTAACCCCAGGATCTTTTTTTTTTTTTTTTAATTTTCTTTATTTACATTTCAAATGCTATCCTGAAAGTTCCTTATACCTTCCCCACCCCCGCCCCTGCTCCCCTACCCACCCAC
>NC_034602.1:52675892-52692277 GCF_900095145.1 Mus pahari
TAGGTTTGGTGGCTGATGATGGGATGGATTCCTGAATGGGGTAGCCCTGGGATCTTAACTTCGTCTCTGTACCAAGAGCTTTCTGTTATGTCTCTTTACTGAGAACTTTCACTTTTGCTTAGCGCCTGCTTCCTGGTGACCTTGCTTTAGCCTCTATGCTACCCCAAGGTCCTTCCCCATACTCCTGGGGTTGTAAGTCTCACTGCAGACTTACCCTGCCGGCAAACACTGACTGCTGAAAGTTCTGAAATCTTTGGTGGGAGAACTGGTTCCCATACGGGCCACCAGATGCCTCGGATCCCCGAACTCTGCCGGGCAGAGACAGGCATAAACGACACAAAAGCCATGGCAGGTTCCAAACAGATTTCTTCTTTATCTCTCCAAGAGCAGCTTTTCCTCTCCCTCTCACAAATAGCTTTTTTCTGACCCTCTCCCGGCTCCAACTCAACCCAACTGGCCTCTTCAACTGCTTGCTTACAACTGAACTGTTTACAGCCTTTCTCCACAGCATTCTCCTCTCTCCTTCTGGGCACATCCTGTTTTTCTCAGTCCTCTGAGCTCCTTCACAACAGCATTCTCCCCCCTGCCCAGGGTGCATCCTGTTTTCAGTCCTCTTACCTAATCCATCCCCCATCTCCTGGATCCAGTCAGAGTTCAGCCAGGATGCTTGGTGATTGTCCAGTAACTCGGCAGGCAGGACAGTACAGGATCGTCCACACAGGCTCAGATTCTTGCACCCAGGGAACAAGGGGCTTACCGGCTCCCCACATAGAGTTCAGGCTCAGGCTCTTGGCAGACAGGGACCACAGGGCTTAGCACACCCACTCCCCACAGGATATATCACAAATCTCCTTTTTCCTTTTATGATAAGCAAAGATACCATAAATTCTTTTCACAAGTTTTGCTTTTGTTTTGTTTTGTTTTTCGAGACAGGGTTTCTCGGTATAGCTCTGGCTGTCCTGTAACTCACTCTAAAGGCCAGTCTGGCCTCGAACTCAGAAATCCACCTGCCTCTGCCTCCCAAGTGATGAGATTAAAGGTGTGTGCCACTGCTGCCTGGCTACAATTCTTTATATAAACATATTTAGAATTTTCAATCTAACTGGGAGAATGGGTTGCTAAGTTGTGAGTTACTGTTCTCAGAGCCATGGAAAGCACCAACTTGGAGAATTCAGCTTCAGTCTCTTGAAAAATGAGAAGGGCAGCTGGCCTTGTTGAATACTTATAGCTCATCATGCAAGGTTGGGCAGGTAGACAGGACCCTCACTTGGCATCCAAATGGCCCTTCCCAGGTTTTGTATGCAACTTGCCCTTTATGACATGTGACCTCAGGAAAACTAGAAAAGAAGGGCTCAATTTATGTGACTACAGAGAAATTTTCTTCTCTGCTGTGTAAAGGCTATCAAGAAGAAGCCTATTGGAGGGCGCCCAAACACTTATAAGTAATCCCACATCAATGCTCTGTAAGGAAACACAATATACTCATACTTGAGGTAGCTGATAGTGTTGAAAATTGCTAACCTATAAATCACACAGCATATGAAGGCACCAAACAATGTAGGTAGTTGTAACCTAAAGGAAAGTAAATTGAGCACCTAAATATAATAAAGTACAGAGGAATACTATGTGTGATAAAAATAATATTTAGTCAGGACACTTACATGAGCAAACTTTGTAGAACCAAAAGCCACACTGCATGATTAGAGTTAAGTAATAAATAAGGTGATGCCTATAGTTACTCTAGACTTACTATCCCTGTGCACAGAAGGTACCTATACTCAGTTTCTCTCAGTTTTAAATAAAACTTATTTAAAACTGAGAGAATTTCACAGTTTTAGTTTTAGAAACTCTTTGTCAAATTTTCAATGACATGAATGCACACTCATTAAATATAATATTTTATACTCTGATTATATAGATTATATAAATTTTAAAAATGTGTGATGCTTTTCAAACTTTATTTTAGAATAAAAGCATAGACACACACACA
The DNA here is from genome assembly GCF_900095145.1 of Mus pahari. NCBI lineage: Eukaryota > Metazoa > Chordata > Mammalia > Rodentia > Muridae > Mus > Mus pahari. The sequence goes on from NC_034602.1 coordinate 52,677,883, forward strand.
CACACACATACACACACACACACACACACACAATATCTTAGTATTACACAGGGTTACAATCACATTTTTACTGTCTTTCCCCTAGATAAATCAAGGTATTGATGCTCTTCCAAGGCAACAACATAGTGAAGTTACATCACCTTTAAGAAAAAGGTGTTCTTGAAGAACATTCCTGGAACTATTTTCCAAGTAACTTTTTCCAACTAGGTGAGAGATGTGCAATAAAATGTGTGATTGTATAAAAATCAGAGTTGGATCTTAGCATCATGCTACTAGTATAAAGAATTTTGTAGTATAGATTTCCATGTGTTTTCCTTTCATACTGGCTTCAGAGCACTGGGTTAAAAAAAGAATCCCCACATATATATTCATGATATCTTCTGCTGAGCCTTATGATCCCTGGGCTGTCACAACATGGTAGAACATTCTCAACTGTATCACGATGTGGCAGAAATTACTATAAGTGTCATCCAACAAAATGTTAGACAGTGATATGTGGTATGTCTCCTGAGAAATATGTCTTCAGCCTGCTATGTCATGGTGAAAACCATCACAAATATTTCAGGTCTAATATCATAATAGTAAATTCTACTATATATGTTATTAATTAGATATAATCTAGTATGAAATACCTATGATTGGCATATATTTGTATAACACAGTCATATATTATGAATATCATGTTAATATAATAATTATATATATATGTGTGTGTGTGTGTGTGTGTGTGTACATTCTCCCAGGTCATAAATTTGACATGTTTTAAAAATAAACTCACAGTTTTAACCCATACAATAATTTCAGTTAATGAGTTTGGAGCCAATTAGTTATCTAGGCTCTACTTTGTCAGTACACAGACATATTCTGTGGGCACAATATAAATGTAGGCCCTTATTTAAATATCTTTCTGTCCATTGCCTGATTCAACCAATAAGTACCATTGTAATGTAATATAGACACCTAGAAATTACATATGATTAATAGAATTATCCTACTTTCATATTTTTTCAAAACACTGTCAATCACACATGTTTAGGATTTTGTTAGAAGTTTTATAATCATCCTGAACATCCTAATCATATAACTAATATTTGATTGTGATTTCACTCACATCATACATCTATTAATGAACATTACAATAAATTTCATCATAATAACATTCGATATGCATATATCTTTTAATTTCCTTTGTTCACAGTACAGATTTTGCAGATTCCTTAATTTATTGGTTGTGAGGCAATGGATAAAAAGGCTTTTTTTCCAACTAACTATTCTGTCTATAACCTCCTCAGTGCTTGAATGATGAATGTGTACTAGCATTGGGCTTCTTGAAAGTTGTACATGATGATGTCCCCATATCATCTCTAAATATGCACACACACTTTACAAACTTTTCCTATCTATACATTACCTTTGCCACATTTATAAGGTGAGAAAAACTATTCATTCAGTCAATTTTTTTTTGGGGGGGGGGAGAGGAGGAAAGCATTTATTTAGCTTACACTTCCACACTGCTCTTCATCACCAAAGGAAGTCCGGACAGGAAGTCACACAGGGCAGAAAATCAAACAGGGCAGAAACTTGGAGGCAGGAGCTTATGTAAAGGCCATGGAGGGTTGTTGCTTACTTTATTGCTTTCCCTGGCTTGCTCAGCTTGCTTTCTTATAGGACTCAGGACTACCAGGCCAGGGATGGCACACCCAAATGACCTGGGCCCTCCCTCTTTGACCACTAATTGAGAAAATTGCCTTACAGCTGGTTCTCAAGGACACATCTCAAGGGAGGCTCCATTCATCTGTGTCAAGTAGACACACAAAACCAGCCAGTACCTGCTCCTAAAATTTAAAAATTTGAAATATAATTATAAGAGCGGGGTTAGGGGATTTTCAGATATGCATCAAGGGGTCACTCACGATATCACATACCCCAATGTCATAAAAAAACTCTTCACTTATCTCCAATTTCCCCTCAGGAGGAAGCCCAGTTAATGGCCAGGAAAAAGAAGCAACAGACACAGAAACATGCAAATACGCTACAGGGTGAAGAGATGCAGCTTTTAAAACTCAGTGGTACTCTACGTAGAAGATAAATCTGGTTACATCTATCTTTGTATGTATGTATGTATGTATGTATGTATGTATGTATGTATGTATGTTAAATATCTATCTTTCTATCTGTCTGCATGCCTGTCTGTCTCTCTCTCTGTCTCTGTCTCTGTCTCTCTCNCTGTCTCTGTCTCTGTCTCCCTCTGTCTCTCTCTGTCTCTCTGTCTCTGTCTCTGTCTCTGTCTCTGTCTCTGTCTCTCTCTCTCTCATCTATAACCTATATAAATATCTAAATATTTATTTATCTATATAAATATCTATCTATGTAAGTATCTATCTATCTATCTATCTATCTATCTATGAATGAAAAACTATCCCCCTATTCCCTGACTATCTCAGGAGAAAACACTGATTGTAGCATTTTTCTCTGTGTAGAAAGTAGAACCTCTTAAAAGAACCATAGAGTGTGAATAGAGAGGGTTATGTTTCTTGGGAGGTGGATGAGGATGGGGTTGAATTTTTCCCTTAGGAAAGAAGGATGTGTGATATGCCCTGAGATGAGGTGGTACGTCTTGGAAATCTATCTCCTTGAAAAAAATAGATATTTTCTTTATTTACATTTCAAATGTTGTCCCCTTTCCAGGTTTCCCCTCATAAAAACCCCTATTCCCTCCCCCTTCCCCCTGCTCACCAGTCCACCTAGTCCTGCTTCTTGGCTCTGGTATTCCTCTACACTGGAACATAGAGCCTTCACAGGACCAAGAGAAAGAAATAACCATATTTAAAAATGGGGTACAGAGCTAAACAAATAATTCTCATCTGAGGAATACTGAATGGCTGAGAAGCACCTAAAGAAAAATTCAATAGCCTTAGTTATCAGAGAAATTCAAATCAAAACAACCCTGAAATTCCACCTCACACCACTCAGAATGGCTAAGATCAAAAACTCAGGTGACAATAGATGCTGGCAAGAATGAGGAAAAAGAGGAATACTCCTCCATTGATGGTTGGATGGCAAGCTGGTACAACCACTCTGGAAATCAGTCTGGCAGTTCCTCAGAAAATGAGACTACCTGAGGACCCAGCTATACCACTCCTGGGCATATACCCAGAAGATGTTACAACATGTAATGAGGACACATGCTCCACTATGTTCATAGCAGCCTTATTTATAAGAGCCAAAAGCTGGAAAGAACCCAGATGTCCTTCCACAGAGGAATAGATACACAATATGTGTTACATTTACACAATGGAATACACTATTCAGCTATTAAAAACAATAAATTTATGAAATTCTTAGGCACATGCATGGGACTAGAAAATATCATCCTGAGTGAGGTAACCCAACCATAAGAGAACACACATGGTATGCACTCACTGATAAGTGGATATTAGTCCAGAAGCTCAGAATACCCAAGATACAATTCACAGACCACATGAAGATCAAGAAGAAGGAAGACCAGAGTGTGAATACTTTGTTCCTTCTTAGAAAGGAACTCTCTAACTTAGAAAACAAAGTCAGAGAGATGAAGTGTGGATCAGAGACTGAAGGAAAGGTCATGCAGAGACTGCCCTACCTAAGGATGCATTCCATATACAGTCACCATACCCAGATATTATAGTGGATGCCAACAAGTGCTTGTTGACAGGAGCCTGATATAGTGGCCTTCTGAGGGGCTCTATCAGTGCTTGACAAATACAGAGGTGGGTGCTTTCAGCCAACCATTGGACTGAACACAAGGTCACCAATGGAGAAACTAGAGAAAGGACCCAAGGAGCTGAAGGGGTTTCTAGCCCCATAGGATGAACAACAATATAAACCAACCAGTACTCTCAGAGCTCCCATGGTCTAAACTACCAACCAAAGAGTACACATGGTGAAACCAATGGCTTCAGGTACAAATGTAGCAGAGGATGGCCTTGTAGGTCTTCAATGGAAGGAGAGGCACTTGTCCTATGAAGGCTCTATGCCCCAGTCAATTATTAAATGAGTGTTGCTCTGAAAATATTTTATTGTCATGAATTATGAGAATTTTTGAAAAAATTAGCCTGGAAACCTGGAGGACCATCTACAGTATGTTTTCTTTGTTTGATTTCTAAACAATAATGAATCTCATACAAGCCGTGTTATGTGAAACTTCGTTACAAGAGAGAAGGCTGATATTATCCAACTTGAATTCTTTATTATTTTTGGTTATTTTATTTACTTATATTGCAAATATTCCCCTTCGCGATTCCCCTCTGCAAACTCCCATCCAACAATTCTCTCTCTCTTTTTTTTTCTTTTTGTTTAGTTTAATTTTTTTACACTCCAGATTTTATCCCCCTCCAGGTCCACCCTCTAACTGTTCCACATCTTATACCTCCTGCTTCCATCTCCAGGAGTATGTCCCTACCCCCACTCCCACCCCCACCCCCTACCCCACCAGACCTCCCATCTCCCTGGGTCCTCAAGTCTCTTGAGGGTTAGGTGCATCTTCTTTAATTGAGTACAAACCCTGAAGTTCTCTGTTGCATATGTGTTGGGAGCTCATGGTTGGTGCCTGGTTGGTGGCACAGTGTCTGAGGGATCTCGGGGGTCCAGGTTAATTGAGACTGACGGTCATCTGATGGGGTTGCCCTCCTCCTCAGTTTCTTCCAGCTTTTCACTAATTGAACCACAGGGATCAGCAGATTCTATGCATTGTTTGGGTGTACGTATCTGCATCTGACTCAGCTGCTTATTGGTTCTTCTAGAGGATAATCATGATAGACCCCTTTTTTTGTGATGACCGCATAGCTTCAGTGATAGTGTCAAGCCTTAGGACCTCCTCTTGAGCTGGAAACCACTTTGGGCCAGTTGCTGGACCTTCTTTTCCTCAGGCTCTTCTCTAGTTTTGTCCCTGCAATTTTTTCAGACAGGAACAATTATGGGTCAGAGGGTTTGACTGTGGTATGGTAACCCCATCCCTCACTTGATGCCCTGTCTTTCTGCTGAAGGTGGTCTCGAATAGTTCCCTCTCCCCACTGTAGGCATTTCATCTAAGGTCCCTCCCTTTGAGTCCTGAGAGTCTCTCACCTCCCAGGTCTCTGGTACATTCTAGAGGATCCCTCCACAATCTTCTTTAGAAGTTGCATGTTTCTATTCTTTTTGCTGGCCCTCAGGACTTCAGTCCTGTTTTCCCCACCCAATACCTGCTCATACTCCTCTCTTCCCCTCCCTGTGCCCTCTCCCACCCAGTTCTCTCCCTGCCTCTTCCCTACTATGATTGCTTTCTCCTTCCTCCCAAGTGGAATTGATGCATCCTCACTTGGGCTCTTTGGCTTGTTAACGTTTTTGAGTTCTGTGTCTTGTATCCTGGGCAACACATCTTCATTAAAACTGTTGAGAATTTGGTTAGGTGCTAATCTATGGGGTTGATCTTTTGTTTCATTTGGTTTTGTTTTCCAATCATGTTTGGGTCTCTGGGTTATCCACCTTCAGGTTCCTGGCTATGCAGGCAGTGTCAGACGTGGACTCTCTCTTCTGACATGGGCCTGAAGTTGGACCAGTCAAAACTGTGGGAGAGCAGAGATCTACAGGCAAACCTGCAGAGCTAGGAAACCCCATTGGAAGAAGGGGATGAAGGGAATGTGTAGGGCCTTTTAATGACAGCATAAAAACAGGGCCCACAGAACTAACAAAGCAGGTCACATAGGACTCACAGAGACTGAACAAATAATCAGGAAGCCTGTATGGATCTGACCTAGGTCCTCTACATATATCTTATGGTTCTGTAGCTTGGTGATTTTTTGTCCCTGCATTTCCTTTTGACAGGACAAATTCTGTATTAATATTTTTTGAGGTGGGTGGAGGGGCCCATCCTTCAACTGGGGGTCATGCCTAGCCACTGGATATGGTCTCTACAGTTTCTATCTCCACTTTGTTGGGTATTTCATCTAAATTACTCTGGGTTGGGTCGTGGGAATCTCTTGGGTCCCTGACATCTGGGACTATATCTTAACTAAAAGCACAGAGGTGTTTTTGACATGCTTTCCATTATAATTTTAACATTATTTGAATCTAGTTATATAAAGAGCTGCAGAAAATGGCTTACACATTTTGTACCCATATATCACTATAAATCTCAATTGCCAAGAATATATAAAAGACTGTTTCTTTACATATTTTAATCTTTATTACAATTCACTAAATGTTATTCCATTATTTGTTTTGCAAGAAAAGTAATCCTTGAAATATGAAGTTAATCTGTACTCACATAAATATCATTTATATGATATAGGGCTTGAGATTTGGCTCAGAGGCTAACAGCATTACCTGATCTTCCAGAGGGCTCAGTTATGATTTTGAGCATCCACAGTGCTTCTGAGCAACTTAAAACATTCCACAGCATCAGAGGATGCAACTCCCTCTCTGAACTTAATGGGTACCAGGGACTTATGTGACACAGAGATGTAGGCAGAAAACAATATGCATAAAAATAATAGCCATTTTTTAAAGATTTATTTATTTATTATATGTAAGTACACTGTAGCTGTCTTCAGACACTCCAGAAGAGGGAGTCAGATCTCGTTAAGGATGGTTGTGAGCCACCATTTGGTTACTGGGATTTGAACTCTGCACCTTTGGAAGAGCAGTCGGGTGCTCTTACCTGCTGAGCCATCTCGCCAGCCCAATAATAGCCATTTTAATGGCATATTTATTAGCTTTGGTTTACTTTTCATTTAAATATAAACAATTGAGGTTAAATTTAAAAAGAAAAAAAGAAAATGAGATCAGAAAGGAAGGAAGTATAAGAAAAAAATAGAGTAGGAGTCAAGGGCTATACAGAAAGGAAAAGACATCCAATATTCCTTCAATCATTTACCTCTGAAGCAATAAAACAGCAACATAAGGGTCAAAATATCAAGAAACTCAACTCCCCCACAAACTCATTTAGTCTCACAAGCACAATTTTTGAGAACCCTATTTGGCAGCATTTTCCCTAAGTTATTGTGTGCATATCATTAATAACCCGTAATTCCTTTTGAGTGGTATCTCATAAACACACTATGTGAATAACTAATTGGGTATTACAGTGTTGTTATTCTACACAGTCTATTAGCATTCACTAAGTCCATAAAAATCCCAATTTGTTTTCCTTTACAACAAAAACTCTTCTACCTTACAATTTATTTCATTTAACACCAGGATGTTTAATCCCGGAAGTCCTAGTTTTCAAGATGTAGCAACTGTAAAATATCAACCTTTGTTTTCTAGAGCAAATAAATTCACATATGATCCCTGAATCTAATATTATTGATTTTTCTTGGTTTGAAATTGAATTGTAAGTGAATATCATTATAGTCAGTCTATCACTGTCTCAGGATAACAGACATCACTTATAGATGTGTATAGATTAGACAAAATAAAATGAGTACTATGGGAAGGGTTCTTCTATACATGATTTTGGTGTTCTGAATGTAAACGTGAGCAAATCAGACATGTGTCATACCTTTATGGACCAATTAGTAATTCAGTAGAAGAGAAAGTTGTGAATAATAGTGACTTACAACCATTTTACTGCTTCCTCAAAAACTACAGAATAAAGACTGCTTTTTACTTGGATAGGGCACTAAGTTCTATAGAACTCAATGTGACTATTTGCTATTGGTCTCTCATGAAAACAAAGTATATGGGAATTGGGCACATCACAATGTTAGTCATTCTAGCAACTCTGGATCAACGCAGAGATCAGTTCCATCACCAGTTAAGCAGGGTTTGTGTATAAAGCTGAAGTCCAAGAGGAATATTCTGGATTACATTATTTTTTTAAAGCAATGTTTCAAAGAAGAAATACATAAACTATTATAGATGAAGTTAGTATATGCAGATATGTATGCGTTTGAATAGTTGCTTAATAATAAGATATTTGTCTCAAAATAGAGACAAAATGAATTCTCAATGATGCAGGCAGTCTTCGTCCACAACATGAACATGAGAGCTTAAATCTGTGTACAGTGGAAGTCAAGTCAGCTGTTCTCCACAGGGGACCAGGAGGCTAGTTATCACCCTTAAACTGTCCTAGCACTTCAGTGGTGCTGAAAAGAGCAAATTGGGCATTATCAAGGGCCTCAGTTTAACAGTGGCAAACTAGACACTTGGGCCTCCAGCAATTTTTAGGAAGCTTTTACATTCTTTTCAGTGGTCATATCTGGGGCACTTTATACTTTTTTTATGCTACCTCACATCAATTCACTACGTATAAAAAAAAAAGTAACTTTTGACTGAAAGATTTAAGGCAATAGCTTATGGCCATGGATGTGTTCATTTCATAGTTCAGTTTACCAAGATAAAACAGAATCCTTTTTTGCTGTCTCGAGGAATCACATCTAATGATACAGATCAAGACAAATGTATGATAAAGGATGAAAAAGCATACTCCATTGCAGAAGAGGGGACAGTAATATTGCCAGAGTCAAAGGACTAGTAAGTCTTTGTAAGATTGTGGCCTCTACTATAATAGGGAAGCTATTCACAAACTAAAAGAAACAAAGAGACCACTCAAAAACATGGAGGTTTTCTCTATATTTTTCCTTTGGTTGTGGTGTGTGTGTGTGTGTGTGTGTGTGTGTGTGTGTGTGTGTTGGCCAACTACTTCTCAGTATGAGAAATAGTACTTCTCAGTATGCACTGGAACATGGTTGATGTACTCAGTGACATTCTCCTTGAGAAACCTGATTTCCTTTTGACATCAGCTATAAAATACAAATAGTTTTGGGCTAAGAGGTGGCATTTTGCATCTACTTCTTTATAATTCTTGGAGTATGTTTGGCTTGAACTTTTACATGTCTTGTATAAGCAACCGTAGTCTCTACTATCAAAAAATATCAAACTAAAAATGTAATATATTTTTGTGATACTTTTGGAACTGGCCCCATTGGAAGTACAAATTCCTAATTTTTCACTGCATGACATAAACACAGAAATCCACTCTTGCATATACTTTTTCAAAAAATTATATATATCGTTGCAAAGTCACCAGGTAATACTTTTCATAATATAAATCTATGAAGAGGCTGTGGGAGTTTCAAATTCAGAGAGTAACTTAGCATCTAAATGTTTAATATTGGTTTTAATAATGCATGATGAATTTTGAAGACATTATTAAAAATAATTACAAAAATTTATATTAATAGTACATACTGAGGAATTCTTTGCAGTAGATGATATCATGATTAGCCATGAAATGATGTTTATTCCTCTATAAATAATGAAGTATCATAATGTTTTCATATAACTTTAATATTAATATTCCAATTAGTATACTTGAACAACATTTATGATGGATGTACTCGTGTTCATCATTAGGCATCATGACTCATTAACGCAGCTACCTTTTAGGCATTGTTTTAAAGATTTATTTATTTATTTATTTATTTATTTATTTATTTAATGTATGTGATTACACTGCTGTCACTCTCTTCAGATATACCAGATGAAGGCATCAGATACTATTTCACTTAGATGTAAGCCATCATGTGGTTGCAAGGAATTAAATTCAGGACCTCTGGAAGAATAGTCAGTACTCTTAAAACACTGGGCCATCTCTCCAGCCCCACCACAGCTATTTTTAAAATATATTTTATTTTATGTGTGTTATTGTTGCCTGACTATATATGTGCACCATGGGTACGTCCTATTCACACATAGGACAGAAGACAGTTTTAGAACCTTTATAGCTGTATGTGGCTCAGGAATCTTCATGAAAAAGAAGTACTCTTAACTACTGAGACATCTCTAGTTCAAATCAGGAAATTTTACCCATTGTAATAAAACAAAGTTTTCCATAAAGTCAGAATAAAGTAAAATACTGGATTTTTTAATCCAACAATTATTATCTCTTCAGTCTGAAAGAAGACCTCTAGTAGCCAGACCCACAAGCAAATATTTGGAGAGCAGCACAATCCAGATAACAAAGCTGATAATTGTGCTTCTTTCACAATTGTAATTGAATAAATCTAATTGCCCGTTCTGCTTAACTTTAATACTGGGTTTCAAATTGTTATACGGACAGGAAAGCAACATTAGAGGAATTACTCTAGTGTTACATTCCTTCCTATAAAAGTACTTTGAAGTCAGGCAATAAAGTTAAATGGAAAACGCTGTGTACTTGATTTTCAATTATAGCAAAGGCAGGAAGCCACAATTATCTCTTTCATTACCATGAAGTTCTTCATTGCTGCCTGGGCAAAACCTCCTCACTGTTGTTATCTGATACTACTGTGACTCTTCAAGTGAAGAACACTGGAAATCAAAGGTTAAAAGCAAGGGAACAAATTAAAGATGTAACAAGTTAAAATGTAAAAACGTACATTAAAAATGACAAAAATTACATTAACTGTATAATTGAATTCCAGAAGCTCTGTAGGCAATGAGTTTTGACAAATTTATTATTTCTTATACAAGTTTTTAATCTGGTTTTACTATAGCAATTTAGCTATTCATTTTTAAAAGACATTGGCAGGCAAGATATCTCAGTAGATAAAAGCAATGTCCATCAATCCCAATGATCTTAGTACAGTCTAGGTAGAAGGAGACAACTGACTCCTACAGATTGTCCTCTGACCTGCAAATGCATGCTATAGAGTACACACATTCTCACCTAGAAAAACAAAATAAAGACATGAGAAAATCATATTATTAGCTTTAAGTCCTCAAACAGTGATTAATAGTTTATTGTTATTTCCATGTTTATAATACTACTTTGATACTTTGAAAATAATAGTGTTTTCTATATTGTGTTTACAAATATTTCTTTAAGAATTTTGTGTAAAAACTTCTAATTAGATGGTACTAGGATTTTTTCATTGGCAAGCCTGACAACATTTATTGTGAATTACTTGTCTTGATAATTGTAATATATTAACTTTTTGATAGTTTCTTATTCTAAATGCTAAAGCATAAAGTGTCTGTTTTTATTAAGCCTGCTAAATTTTTATATCATTCATTGGGTGATTTAATCAACAACCAAAAACCACTTAGCTCATCTCATGTTTCTGGTTACTGGAAATGTGAAATTAAGATACAAGTATGATTATATCCATGTGCACATTCTTCCCATGCTATAGAGTGAAAAAGCTTCTATTTTTATGCTCATGTTGTAAAGTTTTGTCCTCTTCAAGTTTTTGCAGGGCCACTAATTATTTGAAGAATGCACAATAGATGTTACCAAGACTATAACATATGAACGTCTGCTCACACATGTATCCATATTATAATCAATACTTAATGATCTTACTATACTGGATATAAGCTAGGGCAACAACTAATCCAAAACTGTTGTGTTAAATATACTACAGAAAAAGAAAAATTTATTAGAAAAGTAATTTAAAATCTCTATGAAATAATTTATAAATTTTTGAATATTTATAATTATTTTATACCATTAGGTGTTTACCTGCATATATATATTACTCAGAAACAAAACCACACACTTATTCAAACTTGATCTTGGACAAAAAAGCCAAAACTATACAGTGGAAAAAGAAAACATCTTCAATAAATGGTGCTGGTCTAGCTGGCCGACTATATGTAGAAAAATGAAAATACACCCATATTTGTCAAATTGCATGAATCTCAAGTTCAAGTGGATCAAGGACCTCAACATAAAACCAGATGCACTGGATCTAATTAATAGAAGAGAAAGTGGGAAAGAACCTTAAACTCATTGGCACAGTAGGAAATTTCCTAAATAGAACTCCAATGGCTCATGCTCTAAGATCAAGAATTGATAAATGGGACCTCATGAAATTGCAAAGCTTCTGTAAGGCAAAGGACATCATCAATAAGGCGACCTAAAGTTTGGGAAAAAAAATCTTCACTAACCCCACATCAGACAGAGGGCTAATATTCAAAATATATAAAGTATTCAAAAAGCAAAACACCAAAACAAAAACAAAAACAAACAAAGAAACTTAAAAACAAACAACCCAATTAAAAAAAAATGGTTATAGAAGTAAACTGAGGACTCTCAACAGAAGAATCTTGAGTAGCTGAGAAACACCTAAAGAAATATTCAAAGTCCTTAGTGATCCAAGAAATGCAAATCAAAATGACCCTGAGATTCCACCTCACACCAATAAGAGTGGCTAAGATAAAAAATTCAGGTGACAGCTCTTTTTGGTGAGGATGTGGAGAAAGAGGAACACTCCTCCATTACTGGTGGGATTGCAAACTGGTACAACCACTCTGGAAATCAGTCTGTAAGTTCCTTAGAAAACTATAAATAGAGCTACCTGAAGATCATTCTAGGGAATGTACCCAAAAGATGCCCCTCCATGCAACAGGAGCATGTCTTCCACTATGTTCACGGTGGCCTTAATTTTGATAGCCAGAAGCTTAAAATAACCAAGATGTCCCTCAACAGAAGAATCAACACAGAAAATGTGGTTCACATGTAATACTTCTCAGCTACTAAGAATAAGGACATCCTGAGTTTTTCTGACAAATTTATTGAACTAGAAAATATGATCCTCAGTAAGGTAACTCAGACCCAAAAAGACATACATGGTATGTACATTCTAATAAGTAGATATTAACCAAAAATAAAAGTACAGAATCCCCAACATATGGTCCACAGTACTCAGAATGTTCAACAAACTGAGGATGCCTCAGTCCCACTTTGGAGAGAGAAGAAAGCAATCAAAAGAGGGGAGGGGGAGGGAAGGATATAGGAGAGAAAGTAGATTGTGTTAGGGTGCGAAGAGGGGAAAATGATCTGGTATTGTGTCTTGTGTGGGGGAAATGGAGTGAAGCCCTGAGGGCAAGTAGAAAGAATGGAAACAGGCAACCTGGGGATATAGGAGGTTGGGGGGAACCCTCCAGAATTTACCAAAGACCTGGGAGGTAAGAGATGCTCAGGACTCAAAGGGAGGGATCTTATATGAAATCCTCTAAAGTGGGGAGAGGCAACTTATAGAGTCCACCTTCAGCAGAAAGACAGAGCATCAAGTGAGGGATTGGGTTTCCATCCCACAGTCAAAAACTCTGACCAATTATTGTTCCTTTCTGGAAGAACTACAGAGATGGAAATGGAGAGGAGGCAGAAAAAAGAGGGTCCAGCTACAGGTCCAAAATGGGATCCAGCTCAAGAGGAGGTCCCAAGGCCTGCCACTATTACTGAGGCTATGAAGCACTCACAAAAATGGATCTAGCATGACCTAGTACTCCCAACAAGCAGCTGAAAGAGTCAGATGCAGATATTTGCACCCAACCAATGGACTGAAGCTGCTGGCCCCAGTGGCTGAATTAAAGAAAACCTGGAAGAAGCTGAGGAGGAGGAGAGCGACCCTTTTAGAGGACCAGCAGTCTCAGTTAACCTGGACCCGAGAGATCTCTCAGACCACCAACCTGGAAGCATACACCAGCTGATATGACACATATACAGAGAGGACTGCCCATCTGGGTTCAGTCAGAGAAGAAGCACCTGACTCTCAAGAGACTGGAGGCCCCAGGGAGTTTAGAGGTCTGGTGGAATGTGGGGTGGTTTGCCGGGACATCCTTGTGGAGACAGGGGGGTGGGGAAGAAGTATGGGATGTGGCACAGTCAGAGGGTGGACTGTGTGTGTAATAAAGTCTGGAGTGTAAATAAATGAATAAATAAATAAATACAGGATTTTTAAATAATTTTATTTATTTATTTATTTGTTTGTTTATTATATGTAAGTATACTGTAGCTGTCTTCAGACACTCCAGAAGAGGGCATCAGATCTCATTATGGATGGTTGTGAGCCATCATGTGGTTGCTGGGATTTGAACTCAGGACCTTCGGAAGAGCAGTCGGTGCTCTTACCCGCTGAGCCATCTCAGCAGCCCAAATACAAGATTGTTTTAAAAAGCAAGTAGCTATATATTCCTATTTTCAAAATAATGTGTGTATTTATAAATTAAAATTGAAGGTCATTCAACTGATTTTAAAAAAGAAAACAATGTTCTTATAAATACTATGTATTTATAATGGTTTTGCATATGCATAGAACTTTATATTTAATTGCTAAAAGATATTATCACTATTTTAAATGTACTGAAGCAAAAGTGAAAGAGTATTTTAAAAGCTAATTATTTGGGAATCAATGTACAAGATACTGAAAGCAACATTTAGACATTGTAATCAAATAAAGATTATCATTCTTTTTTTATTATTATTATTATTTTCTTTATTTACATTTCAAATGCTATCCCGAAAGTTTCCCATACCCCTCCCCCACCTCTGTTCCCCTACCCACCCACTCCCACTACTTGGCCCAGGCCTTACCTTGTGCTAGGTCATATAGAGTTTGGAAGACCAAGGAGCCTCTATTCCCACTGATGGCCGATTAGGCCATCTTCT
>NC_034602.1:52692652-52696962 GCF_900095145.1 Mus pahari
CTATAACCTTTCATGAGAGTTATGTTCCTTATTCTAAGGAGGAATGAAGTATCCACAAATGGTCATCCTTCTTGATTTTCTTCTGTTTTCCATAATGTTATCATTCTTGATAACTCATCTATTTAAACATGTGTTATTTTATTATCACATGAATGACACAGTTACTTTTTGATTGTAATCAATTCTTATATTTTGAATAAGATTCTATTATTTCTGTGATATGTGTTTTTGACATCTTAAAGGTCAAGTCTCTAGAGATGTATTGTTTGGTATATATCTGGGTCATCTTATCTATTATATTGATTTGTACATTTGCTTTGTGTTAGTATCATGAGAAGATTTATTACACATTAATGGACTAATTTTTTTAAAAAAAAATTGAAGTGATTTAATATTTAAGATTCTTGGTTTTTTTGTTTTGTGTTGTTTTGGGGTTGTTTTGTTTTGTTTGCCGGTCTGGTTTCATTACTTATAAACTATGTTGAGAGATGTCATAATCCATTTGAATTTGCTATAACAGTAGAATTCCAGATGTTGGTTATTTTCTAATGTAGAGAGGGTTCTGTGACTGACACCTGGGTGACTGTATACAATAGGGCATATATCTGTTATACAAGGGGAGGAAGCAGTTCATGTTTAAAAAAAAAAAACATGAATGGCCTTGCTTTATAGAAATCTATTATCTAAAGATTAACTCACTAATGAGATAAATATTAATCTCTTCCAAGAACTTGACTATCTTAACCTATTTATTTTCAGTAATCTCCACATTTTAAAGGTCACACCACAATCATTTTCCCGTACATGAACCTTGAAGCACCAACTTAACAACAACATGAGAAACATTAACTACTTCAATGATGATTACAAACAGAGAAGAATGAAATGAGTAGTGAACTATAATTAAATTCATGCTAATTGATAGTATAAATTAAAACTCAGATCTGTACAA
Source organism: Mus pahari (assembly GCF_900095145.1). Classification (NCBI taxonomy): domain Eukaryota; kingdom Metazoa; phylum Chordata; class Mammalia; order Rodentia; family Muridae; genus Mus; species Mus pahari. The sequence goes on from NC_034602.1 coordinate 52,693,605, forward strand.
TAAGTTATTATTTTGGTCCTATGGTCGAAGACTAATTTCCTGTGCCAGGTTTTTAACAGAGAAGGCAGAAAGAGGACAAAACAATCAAATTTCTCTCATCTTCTCAAAAGCTTCTGTATTTAATTTTCCAGTATCTTACCTGACCCTCAATGCTTCTGCTCTACATTACAAAGATAACTTTCCAATTATTCATAGAACGTCACATAATCAATCAAAGAAGCATACCTCTCATGATATCTTAGTCATTTGCCCAGTTGTTGGGGTTCAGGAATTGCCACACAAACCACTCAAACTCAAGTCTCAGCTAAGCGGGGCTTTTTGATTGAGTTCACACCACAAGGTTGATGGTTCAGTGTCATAGCACAGGTTCTGGAGCTAAGATTGGTTCTCAAATATTTGTTATGCCAGCTTATAAAGAAAACACACACAAGCATACACGCCCACATGCGTACACACACACACACACACACACACACTCTCTCTCTCTCACACACACACACCTTGAGCTCTTAGGAATGTGCAGGAATTACTGCCCACTGGTCAACTCTGAGTCAAGTCATTTTGGCTAACAAGATAGAACAGTTCTGAATGACCTTATTCTGATTGGTCCTATTGCAGCTTTTGGATGTAGAATTTCTTAAAATTAATAAATCTGAGAGCATTCATAGCAAAACAAAGTATTTGATCAGCTTGATGTTGGTCTGGTATGATATAACATAGGTGGCAGGCACATTACAACAATGACTGAGAAATGACTGGCAGGCATGGAACAAAATGGCTACAGCCATGCTAGAGGATCGAGAATCAACACTATTCACATTCTAGTCATGTGAGGATCCCTACAAGGTCTTTCAATTAGTACACATTAACCTGTATAAAGGAGTCTCATAGTAAGATTGGAAGTTTTAGATTATCATTACAAAACATAGTTCTCCAGAAGAAAATTTACACTCCTTACTTCTGAGCTCTGGTTCTTTTCTCACCTAATTATGTCCACTACATGAATGCTCAGGTGATGGATCATATCCAAACATATGATCTGGCTGGAATATATAAATGCCCTTAGTAACATCTTAAATCCCAAACAAAGACATCTAATTGAGGGATAAAATGATGAATCAGAGAAAGATTGACAGGGTGAGTCAGAAATATAATACACACAACTTTAACTAGAAATAGATAGAAAGAGAGTCTTTTTACAGAGCAGTAAGAGTATTATGAATACAGCTATTATACACATAGTTGAGTAAGTACTCTTGAGGTGTAGTGGAACATATCTTGAGTATATCCCCAGGAGAGCTATAGCTGTGTCTGTGGTAGAACTATTCCTAATTTTCTGCGAAACTACCAAATTGATTTCCAAAGTACTTGTACATGTTTGCACTTCCACCAGCAATGAGGAAGTGTTCTCCTTGCTCCCATCCTCGCCATAATGTACTGTCAATAATTTTTTTTTTTTATCTTAGCCAATCTGGCAATTATATAATGGAATTTCAGAGTCAGTCATGATGATTTACATATCCTTGATGACAACGGACATTGAACATTTTGTTTATGGGCTTCTTGGGCTTCTTGGTCATTACAGGTTCCTTTGTTGAGAAGTTTAGCTCTGAACCCTTTTTTTTTTTTTTTTTTTTTTTTTTGTTTTTTCGAGACAGGGTTTCTCTGTATAGCCCTGGCTGTCCTGGAATTCACTTTGTACACCAGGCTGGCTTTGAACTCAGAAATCTCCTGCCTCTGCCTCCTGAGTGCTGGGATTAAAGTCATGTGCCACCACGCCTGGCATTGAACCCTATTTTTTATTTGAGCTATTTGGCTTGGTGCTGTCTAATTTCTTGAGGTCTTACATAGTGAATATTAGTCTAATGTATGTAGGTTTGATGAAGGTTTTTCCCCATTTTGTAAACACTATGTTGTCCTACTGATTGTGTCCTTTGTCTTACAGAAGATTTTTCAGTTTCATGAGTTCTCATTAATTGTTAATCTTAGTGCTTGAGGTGTTGGTCTTCTGGTCAGAAAATTGTCTCCTGTGCCATTGAGTTCATGAAAGTTCCCTACATTCTCTTCTATTAGATTTAGTATATATAGTTTTATGCTGAGGTTTTTGACAAATAATGATATCCCTCAGCTGAAGAATGATAAAGAAAACATGGTACATTTAAACAATGGAATACTATCCAGCTATTAAATACAAAGACATCACAAAATTTGAAGTCAAATGTGTAGCACTAGAAAATATTATCTTCAGTGAGATAACTCAGAACCAGGAACTCACACATGGTATGAATTCATTCGTAAGTGGATATTAGCCATAAACTACAGGATAAGCACGGTAAAATTCACAGACCCAGTGGGAGAAGTGAGGTAGAGAGCATGGAAATCAGTTAGGGAGTATCTTTGAGACTATCTGGAGTCCTAGGATAGGAGAGGCTTTTCTGAGTCTATGGTGGGTGACCTCATATGAGACTCCTAGCAACTGCAGATATGGACATTTAAGTGGTTACCTCCTATATCCATGCAGGACTTCCAATGGAGGGAGGGAATACCAATCGCCCCACAAAACCTTCATCTCCAAATTTTTCCTGCCTACAAAATTTGCAGGAACAGACATGGAGGAAGGATTGAGGGGCTGGCCAACCAATAACTGCCAAACTTAAGATTGATCCCATAGAAAACAGCCAACCCCTGACACTATTAAGGATACTCTGCTATATTTGAAGACAGGAACCTAACATAACCAACTTTTGAGATGCTTAATCCAGCAGCTGATGGAAACAAATATAGAGACCTACAGACAAACATTTGGGGAAGCTCAGTGAGTCTTCTGAAAGAGTGCTTGTGGGGTAAAGACTGATACAGCTGAAGGGATTAAGCATACCACAAGAAGAGCTCTAGAGTCAACTAATTTGGACCCATGTGGCCTCATAGAGACTGAACTACCAACCGAAGAGCTTGTAAGGGTTGGACCAAGACATCCCACATATTTGTAGCAGTATTGCTTGGTTTTTCATGTGGGTCACCTAACAATTGAAGAGGGGGCTATCTCTGACTCTGTTGCCTGCCTTTGGATCCCTTTCCCATAGATGTGCTGCCTGTTGTGACTTGATAACTTTGGGCAGGTTGGTACCCATGAAGGCTTGCTTCTGAAAAGGGGGGAAGGAAGTAATGGGAAGAGGAGTATTTTGAGAATTGTACTAAAAGGAATGAGGCCTGTGCTCAAGATATAAAGTGAAGTAAGAAAGAAGGAAAGAAAAAAGGAAGAAAGAAAGAAGGAAAAAAGAAAGGAAGGAAGGAAGAAAAAAGAAAGAAAGAAAGAAAGGAAAAAAGAAAGAAAGAAAGAAAGAAAGAAAGAAAGAAA
>NC_034602.1:52697027-52700954 GCF_900095145.1 Mus pahari
AGAGGAAGGAAAGAAGGAAAGAAAGAGAGAAAGAAAGAAAGAGAAAGAAAGAAAGAAAGAAAGAAAGAAAGAAAGAAAGAAAGAAAGAAAGAAAAAAGCAAGCAAGCAGTGAAGGAGAGGGGAGAGGTTAGTTCAGTTGAATACATTTCAATCATTTGGGAGTCAGTGTCATGAGTACAATATAGTGGATTTTAATTTGTTTGTCTTGAGGTTGTCCCAGAGATGCATGCCCCCCACCCCATACACATACTGATTTCTGTTCTCTCTCCCATGCAGTTCAGTGCAGTTCAGCAGAGGCAGTGGAAGCTTGAGAACGAGGAGTCAAAAGACTAGAACAAATTGCCAGAATTAGTTTAGAGCCAAGCAGAGCATTCAGTCATATGTTATGAGAAGGCAATTCGAATCAGTCAGTCAACTTGGAGAGGAGTTTGAGCCAGGACAGTTCAGTTACTCATCCAGAAAGAATTCAGTCTCAGAGGCTGAAATGTTCTAGGCCCAAATTACCAAGTGGAAGCTAGAAGATGGAAGCTGAAGCATTCAAGATCCAGGCTTACAGAAGATATATGGATTGTATGGAGGCCAGAAGCTTACAGGCCAAGGCCTAGGGAAAGACAATGCATATAAAGAAAGGCTCTGGGTGCAACTAGACTTGGGTATGGCTCTTATGGTATCCCTTCTATTGATGAAGTAAAAGCAGCATTTACTACATTTTAACTCTGCAATCCAAGAGGGAGTTAAGTAACAATTTTGCTTACTACTAATTTTCCCATCACAAACTTATTTTCAAGCTACTCATTTCTATTAAGTAGACCTCTACAGTACCATCAAAGACCACAGCTAACACTTTTATTTTTATGTTTCGGGAAAACAGTCTTCTACCTAGAATGACAAATTTGATGCTTTATCTTTTGTTCATTATTCCAGTATCATGATTGCCATCATAATTTTACTTATAGTGTTATATTTACTATTTAAATATGATTCATTTCCCTTCATTGTAGATGTTTTAACAAGCTAAAATAATCCCAAACATTAGTTTTTCATCAATTATGTAATTTTCTATTAACTATGGTAGAGAATTTTCAAAGTATCTGTCCCAGAAGAATAAATATGGGAAAATACAGCTTTGTGAGGAAGAATATATGTTTGTTTTTTCTCTTTTTGAAAATTAGATATTTTCTCTATTTACATTTCAAATGCTATCCCCTTTTCTAGTTTCCTCTCAGAAAATCCCCTATCCCCTCCCCCCTCCCACTGCTCTCCAACCTACCCATTCCTGCTTCCTGGCCCTGGCATTCCCCTATACAGGGGCATAGAACCTTCACAAGACCAAGGTCCTCTCCTCCCATTGATGGCCCACTAGGCCATCCTCTGCTGCATATGCAGCTAGAGACACGAGTCCGACCATGTGTTTTCTTTGATTGGTGGTTTAGACCCAGGGAGCTCTGGGGGTACTGGTTAGTTCATATTGTTCTTCCTCCTATAGGGCTGCAGACACCTTCAGCTCCTTGGGTAGTTTCTCTAGCTCCTTTATTGGGGACCTTTTGTTCTATCCAATGGATGATTGCGAGCATCCACTTCTGTATTTTCTAGGTACTGGCAGAACCTCACAGGAGACAGCTATATCAGGCTTCTGTCAGCAGGCTTTTGTTGGCATCTTCAATAGTGTCTGGGTTTGGTGGTTGTTTATGGGATGGATCCCCAGGTAGGAAGTCTCTGCATGGTCATTCCTTCAGTCTCTGCTCCTACCTTTGTCTTTGTAACGAATTCTATGGGTATTTTGTTCCCCTTTCTAAGAAGGATCGAAGTATCCACACTTTTTCTCATCCTTCTTCTTAAGTTTCATATGTTTTGCAAATTGTATCATGGGTATTCTGAGTTTCTAGGATAATATCCAGTTATCAATGAGTGCATATCGTGTGTATTTTTTTGTGATTGTGTTACTTCACTCAGGATGATATTCTCTAGATCCATCCATTTGCTTAAGAATTTCATAAATTCATTGTTTTAAATAGCTGAGTAGTATTCCATTGTATAAATGTACCACATTTTCTATATATATTCCTCTGTTGAGGGACATCTGTGTTCTTTCCAGCTTCTGGTTATTATAAATAAGTCTGCTATGAACATAGTAGAGCATGTGTCTTTATTACATGTTGGAGCATCTTCTGAGTATATGCTCAGGAGTGGTATTGTTGGATCTTCCAGTAGAACTATGTCCAATTTTCTGAGGAATGACCAAACTGATTTCCAGAGTAGTTGTACCACTTTACAATTCAACCAGTAATAGAGGAGTGTTTCTCTTTCTCCACATCCTTGCCAGCATCGGCTGTCAGCTGAATTTTTTTTATCTTAGCTGTTCTGACCGGTGTGTGGTGGACCTTGGTGTGACACTAAGGAAGTGAAAGATCTGCATGACAATAACTTCATGTCTCTAAAGAAAGAAATCAAAGAAGATCTCAGAAGATGGAAAGATCTCCCATGCTCATGCATTGGCAGAATTAATATAGTATAAATGGCTATCTTGCCGAAAGTTATCTATAGATTCAATGCAATCCCCATCCAAATACCAACTCAATTCTTCAATGAATTAGAAAGGGCAATTTGCAAATTCAAAAAAAACTGAGGATAACAAAAAAACCTAGGATAGCAAAAACTATTCTCAACAATAAAAGAACCTTTTGGGGAATCACCATCTCTGACCTTAAGCTCTACTACAGAGCAATTATGATAAAAAACTTCATGGTACTTATAAAGCAACTGACAAGTAGATCAATGGAATAGAATTGAAGACCCATAAATAAACCCACACACCTATGGTCACTTGATCTTTGACAAAAGAGCTAAAATCATCCAGTGGAAAAATGACAGCATTTTCAACAAATGGTGCTGGCTCAACTGGAGGTTAGTATGTAGAAGAATGCAAATTGATCCATTCGTATCTCCTTGTACAAAGCTAAAGTCTAAGTTGATCAGGGAACTCCAAATAAAACCAGAGACACTGAAACTTATAAAGGAGAAAGTGGGGAAGAGCCTTGCAAATACGGGCACAGAGAAAAAATTCCTGAAAAGAACAGCAATGGCTTGTGCTGTAAGGTTAAGAATCGACAAATGGGACCTCATAAAACTGAAAAGCTTCTCTAAACCAAAGTACACTGTCAATAAGATAAAAATGCAACCAACAGATTGGGAAAAGATCTTTACCAATTCTAAATACATTAGGTGGCTAATATCCAATGTATATATAAACAACTCAAGAAGGTGGACTCCAGAAAACCAATAACCCTATTAACAATGAAATACAGAGCTAAACAAAGAATCCTCAACTGAGGANTACCGAATGGCTGAGAAGCACCTAAAAAATGTTCAACATCCTTAATCATCACAGAAATGCAAATCAAAACAACCCTGAGATTCCACCTCACACCAGTCAGAACATGCATTTATTAAAAAATAAGAAAATTTCCACCCCTATAGTCTCTATAGAAACATATATTCTGCTTGGAATATATGCTTTATAAAATGTTTCCATTTAATGTGGCACAAAGTTAACATTAAATCAATTTGAATTTCTGTTTGTAGAAAGCAACAATTGTTATATATGAGTTATTATAAGTGTACTGGATAGCTTTGTGTCAACTTGACACAGCTGGAGTTGTCACAGAGAAAGGAGCTTTAGTTGGGGAAATGCCTCCATGAGATCCAGCTGTAAGGCGTTTTCTCAATTAGTGATCAAGGGGGGGAGGGCCCCTTGTGGGTGGTGCCATCTCTTGGCTGGTAGTCTTGGTTCTATAAGAGAGCAGGCTGAGCAAGCCAGTGGAAGCAAGCCAGAAAAGAACATCCCTCCATGGCTTCTGCATCAGCTCCTGCTCCCTGACCCGCTTGAGTTCCAGTCCTGCATCCTTTGGTGATCAACAGCAGTATGGA